>NC_140242.1:958065-970565 GCF_949987555.1 Borostomias antarcticus | reverse complement strand
CAACTGTGCATGCTGACAACATGCATCATGGGTGGGGGACGACAGGTTCACTGTGCACTGTACCTTAAATCTCTACCTCAATTTGCAATCAAGGCAGAAGGCTGTGAAATGTGTTGAACTCAAATGAGGCCATTTGAATATGAATAATAATACACTAGGTGTGGGAATTATGATAATAGCCGTCAATAGCAACCAGGTATCCACATATATATTCTCCTCCTCTTCCTGGATGCTGTGGAGAGGAATGTCAGACTTTAGAGGACCCTCAGGACGAGAGCTGCATGCATGTTGTACTAATACTTTCCCTGGAGCAGGTATGGCGCTGTAGTATGGTGCTGTAGTATGGTGCTGTAGTATGGTGCTGTAGTATGGTGCTGTAGTATGGTGCTGTAGTATAAGGCTGTAGTATGATGCTGTAGTATGGTGCTGTAGTATGGGCGACCTCACTACCTTCTTCCATTCATACTAATGTATGATCATATTCGCTGTGCACTCCGCATGATACATACCTAGATAGATAAACGCCTTTATCTATCAATGCACTAATCAATAGCTTCACAAACCATGCTAACATTTCCAACATAATCTCTTCTCATCGATTGGTCAAAAATTCAAAGTGTGCTATTCACACTGGAGATGGATGATAGGGTGATGGATGTGATTAGCAGTGAGAGCACAGAGCAGGGGGTGACTGGTCTGAGTGGTGGGTGACAGAGAGAGATAGAGAGAGAGAGACTGGGGAATAGAGAGAGAGAGATATAGAGACTGAGGATGGAGAGAAACAGAGAGACAGAGAGAGATGGAGATAGAGAGAGAGAGACTGGGGAATGGAGAGAGAGAGATATAGAGACTGAGGAACGGAGAGAAACAGAGAGACAGAGAGAGATGGAGAGAGAGAGGAATACTGAGAGAGATGGAGAGAGAGAGAGAGAGAGAGAGAGAGAGAGAGAGAGAGAGAGACTAGGAGAGAATTCGTGGTTACTTTTCCTTGTAGGTCAACTTGTATTAGATCAACCCTCTATCCTAGTCTGAATGCACTAACCCCCATTTGCCAGAGACGAGAATGTCTGTGTGAAGCTTCATTTCATGTGAAATGTTCCTGTGTTCCCCTTGATAGACCATCAAGACCAGCAAAGCTCCAGGTCTTCATCACGTTCACTGAGGTAACGGCGTGAAGTTAGAGGTGACATTTGAACAACAACAAAGCAACGTTTCCTTCTGACAGACTGCTGTGGGTTAAGTTGAGTTTTCAAAGCCCCGGTGACCTCGTGTGGATGGTGGGTTACCCACGGGGTCAGTGTGTCAGGGGGACAGTGACAACTGACGCCTCTCCCTGTCTACACAATGTTGACCTCCGCCATTTTAAACAGCTACAGACGAGCGGAGCTCAGTGGTTTCATGAATGCTAAAGAGGGACACGGCTAGATCATGGATTATATCCATACCATTGCCTAGTCATACCATGCTGATTTCTGTTTTCATTTTTGTACAAACTAATTGATGATTGTTGTATGTATTATGTTGTGTTATGTGTATTATGTTGTGTTATGTGTATTATGTTGTGTTATGTGTATTATGTTGTGTTATGTGTATTATGTTGTGTTGTGTGTATTATGTTGTGTTATGTGTATTATGTTGTGTTATGTGTATTATGTTGTGTTGTGTGTATTATGTTGTGTTATGTGTATTATGTTGTGTTACGTGTATTATGTGGTGTTACGTGTATTATGTTGTGTTATGTGTATTATGTTGTGTTATGTGTATTATGTTGTGTTATGTGTATTATGTTGTGTTGTGTGTATTATGTTGTGTTATGTATGGACCCCAGGAAGACTAGCTAGTTGCTACGGCACTAGCTAATGGGGATCCTTAAGAAAATATCAAAATATCAACACAGCACAGGAAAAGGGGAAAAGGTATCCGTAGACAGGCTTGTTTGATATTTAACCTTGTATTGCGCTGCCTATATTTTCTGCTTTCTCATGCACATACTGTATACACTTCAGGATTATTATTATCTGGATGATTATTTATAGTGTAGTTAAACCAACAGAGATAATGAATTTACTTTTATTGACTAGACATAATTATTCTTGTTCTAGGAGCACATTAAGCAATAGTAGACGAGCACACTTTCAAAATGACTGATTTTTATTATCTTTTTTACCTCAAAAGGTCATTTTACATTTCTATTTTATTTCCCTTATCAGTTAGCACACTGAATAATGCATCGTCTGTGATTGGGCGTGGTTTACAGAGGGCAGAGCTGCAGACTGGCGCAGACAAAAAAGTAATTTGGAATCAAGGTTTAAGACAGTGTAATGATATGTATAAAGCATCATGAATATTCCTAACTTAGAAATGGGGAATAGCATTCCAGTTAAAACATGTTCTTTCCATCTCCTGATTAATCATTAAAACAGAGAGGCGTATATGTGTTCAAGTTAACTACATTACTTCTGAGGATTCAAAGTTTTTTAGAAATTAAGAATACTGTTGTTGTTTTTACTCAGTTATTCTGGTAATGTCTGTTTTAATATGGAGGAATAGGGGGTTCATGGTGGACTAATTATCATAATTATACATGTTTCTATGGAAACCCACTGGTCCATTAGTTGAGATTCATTACGTTTTACCTTCCAGACATTTAGTGAATTGTTGTGATGCAGAATAAAAGGATATGCCTGCTGGCATTTTGGGACAATAAGCCCACAATTTGATTTTAACAGCTTCCTTTAATATTGCTATTAGTGACTTGCTGGTGACTTGTTAGTGGCCAAATCCTTGTTGATAAAAGGTAAACATACAGTACTTCATATGCTTAATGAGCCCATATCACCATTTTCAATCCAAATTGAAAAACAGATGCCATGTTTTATTTGCCACAACTGCAGCTGATCAGGTTAAAACATGAAGGTAGGGAGATATTGAAATGTCTTGGCCAGACGGTGTTTCCTAATAGCTCAGATAATTAAACCGTGACGGCTTGAAATGTTTTCCAATTACTCATTTTTGTAGATGAGAGGTGAGTCATTTATATGGACCAAATTGAAAATACATCTTACATGATTTCGCAAAGGAATTGCTTGTGTTATGTGAGTTTGTGGGAAGGTTTGTGTTGTGTGGGTTTGTGGGAAGGTTTGTGTTGTGTGAGTTTGTGGGAAGGTTTGTGTTGTGTGAGTTTGTGGGAAGGTTTGTGTTGTGTGAGTTTGTGGGAAGGTTTGTGTTGTGTGGGTTTGTGGGAAGGTTTGTGTTGTGTGAGTTTGTGGGAAGGTTTGTGTTGTATGAGTTTGTGGGAAGGTTTGTGTTGTGTGGGTTTGTGGGAAGGTTTGTGTTATGTGAGTTTGTGTTGTGTGAGTTTGTGGGAAGGTTTGTGTTGTGTGAGTTTGTGGGAAGGTTTGTGTTGTGTGGGTTTGTGGGAAGGTTTGTGTTGTGTGAGTTTGTGGGAAGGTTTGTGTTGTGTGAGTTTGTGGGAAGGTTTGTGTTGTGTGAGTTTGTGGGAAGGTTTGTGTGGTGTGAGTTTGTGGGAAGGTTTGTGTTGTGGCGTCTCCCTGCTCCATGGTGCTCTCTGCCCTGGAATCGTCCTGTGACGTCCACCGAGGACAGGGGTCAGATTCACACTTAAGAGACTAGAGGACAGATTCACACTTAAGAGACTAGAGGACAGATTCACACTTAAGAGACTAGAGGACAGGGGCCAGATTCACACTTAAGAGACTAGAGGACAGATTCACACTTAAGAGACTAGAGGACAGATTCACACTTAAGAGACTAGAGGACAGGGGTCAGATTCACACTTAAGAGACTAGAGGACAGATTCACACTTAAGAGACTAGAGGACAGGGGTCAGATTCACACTAAAGAGACTAGAGGACAGATTCACACTTAAGAGACTAAAGGACAGATTCACACTTAAGAGACTAAAGGACAGATTCACACTTAAGAGACTAAAGGACAGATTCACACTTAAGAGACTAGAGGACAGATTCACACTTAAGAGACTAGAGGACAGATTCACACTTAAGAGACTAGAGGACAGATTCACACTTAAGAGACTAGAGGACAGATTCACACTTAAGAGACTAGAGGACAGATTCACACTTAAGAGACTAGAGGACAGATTCACACTTAAGAGACTAAAGGACAGATTCACACTTAAGAGACTAAAGGACAGATTCACACTTAAGAGACTAGAGGACAGATTCACACTTAAGAGACTAGAGGACAGATTCACACTTAAGAGACTAGAGGACAGGGGTAAGGAGACTCATCTCAATCAGTCACAGCAGCAGAGTTTGTCGTTGGGGTTTGCAGCTGGACACATCCCTCATTATTAGTGTTATCCATCACATGATCACACAATGTAGGTCAGATTTATGGTGATAAATGACATTGTACAAAGTGAGATTGGTAGAAGGAAACGCAGAGAGAGAGAGAGAGAGAGAGAGAGAGAGAGAGAGAGAGAGAGAGAGAGAGAGAGAGAGAGAGAGAGCGAGAGAGAGACAGAGAGAGAGAGAGAGAGAGAGATGCATGGATCCCATATCTAGAGAGAGAGAGAGAGCTGTCCACTAGCTGGTGCTGAAACACTCTCACTCACTCACTCACTCACTCACTCACTCACTCACTCACTCACTCACTCACTCACTCACTCACTCACTCACTCACTCACTCACTCACTCACTTACTCACACACATACACATACACACACACACACACACACACACACACACTTGCACAGACAGCCACACGCATTGCCTGGTCACCACCTCTCAGGGGGGGCTGTGTGTGGCGTGGTTTCACCATGGATGTATTAATATAACTGGATACAGCCACTCCATTCACTGGCCGCTATCAACAATGAAGCCCTATTGAACCGCGCCATCTTGGCAAATTTGTAGTCATTTGACTATTTCCGGTGACTTTTGACTTGCGCAGTTGTGCTTTTCTGGCCTTCCGGTGACTTTTGACTTGCGCAGTTGAGCTTCTCTGGCGTCCACGAAAAAGTTCACATTTATCTGAAATGTAGACGCACGTTCCCGGCTCTCTCTGCTCTCCCCGCTTTGATTTAGCAATGAAAACCGGCTTGCATATTAACCTGTTTTTGTCAAATATATCAATTGGAGAAATTATTTTTTCATCCAGGCATCTTAGTTTTAACAGGTTAAATATAATTGAACATGTTTTGTTTGCTAGTAGATGGTATTTATTCCGTTCGCGATAACGTTCTTGCAGCCAGGCTAAATTCCTCCAGGGAGCCAGTGACAGGCGAGTTGAAGAGCTTCACTCCCCGCCAGCAGGAGCTTTGGCCGCGGCTACCGCATCTCGGATAACCCGCTGAGTTCCTGGCTGCTATTTCACACTCGCCCTTGATCAATCCCAATACCGATCCATGGTAACAATGAATCAATCGTTCAGATCAGATCGGCAGTGCTGCATGCATGTTACAACATCATTGTTAGCTTTATTAACATAACCATAGCCTACATTTATCTCTCTAACGTTAGGCTATCCATCTTACACCAGTCGGCCATTCGATAGCTGGAAGCGGTGAACGCCAACGTTGACTGAAAACACCCAAACTCAGTGTATCGTTTCATCTTCATGCTACACATCAACTCCTTTACATTGTATGTGAATAAATTCCTGTTATTCTAAAAATATCCCATTTCTGTCCATTCTTGGAAAAGGCTAATAATTGCTGTCAAAAGATCACTCCAGTTTATCACCGTATCCCACTACCATTTCAGCTATGCACAGGAGGTTGTCTTGTGGTCATTTTCATTAAAAAATGATTAGCCTGATCAGTTTGTTGTATGTATTAAGCCCTTTTTGAGCGTTTTGTGTGTGTGCATTGTTAAGTGTAAGCTTATGCAGCCTACTCCAAACTTTAATGGTTACAGCAGTCTTGTCGTCTACAAGCAACAGTCTCTGGCTTTGCATGGCAATTTATGTAGTATCATCCGAGTTCTACAAATGCTGTACTTTTTTGTACTGTAAGTAACCCCTCAATTATTCAATTTTACTGGGGAGCAGTGACCATAGCCTACTTGCCAACCCTCCTGACTTCCGCGGGAGATTCATAAATTTGAACTAGGTTGTGTAGTAGATAGGCTACAATAAATTAGGACAGATGCACATTTACTGAACAGCACAGACAGAAGTCGGACATTAAAAACAATTGCTCCATACACACATATATATATATATATATATATATATATATAATGTTTCACATTTCGTTTTAATGCTTTTAATGTCTAATTTGTAATGCTTTTAATGCCCCCCCCCCCCCCCCCGCAATTTGGTTTGGAAATGCTCCCTATTTCTGAGGTCCCAAGGTTGGTGAGTATGGCAAGCTATAAGCTATTAATACAAGCATACCGCTCAAAAAGGGCTTAATACATACAACAAACTGATCAGGCTAATCATTTTTTAATGAAAATGACCACAAGACAACCTCCTGTGCATAGTTGAAATGGTAGTGGGATACGGTGATAAACTGGAGTGATCTTTTGACAGCAATTATTAGCCTTTTCCAAGAATGGACAGAAATGGGATATTTTTAGAATAACAGGAATTTATTCACATACAATGTAAAGGAGTTGATGTGTAGCATGAAGATGAAACGATACACTGAGTTTGGGTGTTTTCAGTCAACGTTGGCGTTCACCGCTTCCATTTATCGAATGGCCGACTGGTGTAAGATGGATAGCCTAACGTTAGAGAGATAAATGTAGGCTATGGTTGTGTTAATAAAGCTAACAATGATGTTGTAACATGCATGCAGCACTGCCGATCTGATCTGAACGATTGATTCATTGTTGGATCGGTATTGGGATTGATCAAGGGCGAGTGTGAAATAGCAGCCACGAACTCAGCGGGTTATCCAAGATGCGGTAGCCGCGGCCAGAGCTCCTGCTGGCGGGGAGTGAAGCTCTTCAACTCGCCTGTCACTGGCTCCCTGGAGGAATTTAGCCTGGCTGCAATAACGTTATCGCGAACGGAATGAATACCATCTACTAGCAAACAAAACATGTTCAATTATATTTAACCTGTTAAAACTAAGATGCCAGGATCAAAAAATAATTTCTCCAATGGATATATTTGACAAAAACAGGTTAATATGCAAGCCGGTTTTCATTGCTAAATCAAAGCGGGGAGAGCCGAGAGAGCCGGGAACGTGCGTCTACATTTCAGATAAATGTGAACTTTTTCGTGGACGCGCGTCGGCCAGAGAAGCTCAACTGCGCAAGTCAAAAGTCACCGGAAATAGCCAAGTGACTACAAATCTAGCCAAGATGGCGCGGTTCAATAGGCCTTCACTTTAGATTTCGAATCCTGGGGGCTTGGGTTTCACCCAGGAAGACGAGCAGACGGTCTCTGGCTACTTCCTGGCGTGGACGAGCGTTTCACACAGGAAGACGAGCAGACGGTCTCTGGCTACTTCCTGGCAGAGGAGAGCTGATCCACACCAGACCTGGCTGGGAAATCCTAGACCTGCTATTCTATACCTCCCTCTGTTTCTCTCTGTTTCTCTCCCTCTGTTTCTCTCCCTTTCTCTCCCTCTGTTTCTCTCCCTCTGTTTCTCTCCCTTTCTCTCCCTCTGTTTCTCTCCCTCTGTTTCTCTCCCTTTCTCTCCCTCTGTTTCTCTCCCTCTGTTTCTCTCCCTCTGTTTCTCTCCTTTTCTCTCCCTCTGTTTCTCTCCCTCTGTTTCTCTCCTTTTCTCTCCCTCTGTTTCTCTCCCTCTGTTTCTCTCCTTTTCTCTCCCTCTCTGTCTTTTCTTTCCACAGCATGACCCTGGAGCAAGCAGGCAGACAGACAGACAGACAGACAGACAGACAGACAGACAGACAGATAGGAAGGCAGACAGACAGGCAGACAGACAGGCAGACAGACAGGCAGACGGACAGACAGGCAGATAGGAAGGCAGACAGACAGATAGGAAGGCAGACAGGCAGACATACAGACAAACAGACAGACAGACAGACAAACAGACAGGCAGACAGACAGACAGGCAGACAGAAAGGAAGGCAGACAGACAGACAGGCAGGCAGACAGACAGGCAGACAGAAAGGAAGGCAGACAGACAGGCAGATAGGAAGGCAGACAGACAGGCAGAAATACAGGGAGGCAGACAGGAAGGCAGACAGACAGGCAGACAGGAAGGCAGACAGACAGGCAGACAGGAAGGCAGACAGACAGACAGACAGGCAGATAGGAAGGCAGATAGGAAGGCAGACAGGCAGACAGGAAGGCAGACAGACAGGCAGACAGGAAGGCAGACAGACAGGCAGGCGTAGTGGGCACTCTGCCACGTCCTCCATGTGACCTTGGAGCAGGACTTTGCCCCACGTCACCCCGCTGCAAGCCCGACTGTGCCCCCTGTGGCCGTCACGTTGTTAAAGCCCCGCCCCCCGGACCCATCCCACCAATCAATAGGGCCTCCGCCCCCAGGCCAGCGCAGGGAATTAACTGAGCGCGCCCAGCCATGTGAAGGAGGCTTCTGGGAAAAATCGCTTGCTTCGCACCGTCAGGAGCAGGAGTGCGCATAGGGGAGTGTGTGCGTGTGACTGTTTGTGTTTGTGTGCGTGTGTGTGTTAGTGTGCGTGTGTGTGTGTACATGCGTGTGTGTGTATGAGTGTGTGTTTGTTCGTGTGTGTGGCCAGTGTGGGCTATGTGGGTAGATGTCACAGTGTCAGTGAAGGGTCACACTATAGTGATGACCTGTTGATTGTGTGGTCTGGGTCTGGACACTGAGGGGTCGCATGTCAGTGACCTAGGAACTCCTATCACATGACCCATGACCTAGGAACTCCTATCACATGACCCATGACCTAGGAACTCCTATCACATGACCCATCCTCAGGTGCATGGATGTAGTCATAACATTCTTTCCTTTGGTTTCAACATTCATGCACATAAGTTTTTTTCCATCAATAGTGAACCATATAAAAGTGAGTTCCATCAATAGTGAACCATATAAAAGTGAGTTATATCAATAGTGAACCATATAAAAGTGAGTTATATCAATAGTGAACCATATAAAAGTGAGTTCCATCAATAGTGAACCATATAAAAGTGAGTTCTAACTGCCAGGGTCACAGTAAGGATGGAGTAAGAGAGGAAGGCAGAGGGGAGTTACGTTCGTCTGTCTCTACCACCCTCCCCTCCCCCTGGGCTGTGCCATGTCCATGGCCGGGGTCAGAGGTCAGAGGTCAGAGGTCATCCCCCTGGGCTGTGCCATGCCCATGGCCAGGGCTCAGAGCAGCTGCATCACAGCTAGAGCCAAGCCCGTCCAGTCATGAGGGTCAGAGGTCATCCCCTGGGGGTCTCCTCCTACTGTATATCATTGAAGTGAGACGTCAGTCAGGGCGGAGGGCACAGCGCCCCCTGGGCCAGTCTGGCCCTGGCACAGAGAGAACACTGGGCCAGTCTGGCCCTGGCACAGAGAGAACACTGGGCCAGTCTGGCCCTGGCACAGAGACAACACTGGGCCAGTCTGGCCCTGGCACAGGGAGAACACTGGGCCAGTCTGGCCCTGGCACAGGGAGAACACTGGGCCAGTCTGGCCCTGGCACAGGGAGAACACTGGGCCAGTCTGGCCCTGGCACAGAGAGAACACTGCCATCCTCAGGTCTGGCATGGAACATGTCCCAACACAGCCCAGCACAGAGACACGCTCCATCCTACCAGCACAGAGACACGCTACATCCTACCAGCACAGAGACACGCTCCATCCTACCAGCATAGAGACACGCTCCATCCTACCAGCACAGAGACACGCTCCATCCTACCAGCACAGAGACATGCTACATCCTACCAGCACAGAGACACGCTACATCCTACCAGCACAGAGACATGCTACATCCTACCAGCACAGAGACACGCTACATCCTACCAGCACAGAGACATGCTACATCCTACCAGCACAGAGACATGCTACATCCTACCAGCACAGAGACATACTACATCCTACCAGCACAGAGACACGCTACATCCTACCAGCACAGAGACATGCTACATCCAACGAGCACAGAGACACGCTACATCCTACCAGCACAGAGACATGCTACATCCAACGAGCACAGAGACACGCTACATCCTACCAGCACAGAGACATGCTACATCCTACCAGCACAGAGACACGCTACATCCTACCAGCACAGAGACATGCTACATCCTACCAGCACAGAGACATGCTACATCCTACCAGCACAGAGACACGCTACATCCTACCAGCACAGAGACATGCTACATCCTACCAGCACAGAGACACGCTACATCCTACCAGCACAGAGACATGCTACATCCTACCAGCACAGAGACACGCTCCATCCTACCAGCACAGAGACATGCTACATCCTACCAGCACAGAGACATGCTACATCCTACCAGCACAGAGACACGCTACATCCTACCAGCACAGAGACACACTAAATCCTACCAGCACAGAGACATGCTACATCCTACCAGCACAGAGACATGCTCCATCCTACCAGCACAGAGACATGCTACATCCTACCAGCACAGAGACATGCTCCATCCTACCAGCACAGAGACACGCTACATCCTACCCAGCACAGAGACATGCTACATCCTACCAGCACAGAGACACGCTACATCCTACCAGCACAGAGACATGCTACATCCTACCAGCACAGAGACATGCTACATCCTACCAGCACAGAGACACGCTACATCCTACCAGCACAGAGACATGCTACATCCTACCAGCACAGAGACACGCTACATCCTACCAGCACAGAGACATGCTACATCCTACCAGCACAGAGACATGCTACATCCTACCAGCACAGAGACACGCTACATCCTACCAGCACAGAGACATGCTACATCCTACCAGCACAGAGACATGCTACATCCTACCAGCACAGAGACACGCTACATCCTACCCAGCACAGAGACATGCTACATCCTACCAGCACAGAGACATGCTACATCCTACCAGCACAGAGACACGCTACATCCTACCAGCACAGAGACACGCTCCATCCTACCCAGCACAGAGACATGCTCCATCCTACCCAGCACAGAGACATGCTCCATCCTACCCAGCACAGAGACACGCTACATCCTACCAGCACAGAGACATACTACATCCTACCAGCACAGAGACATGCTACATCCTACCCAGCACAGAGACACGCTACATCCTACCAGCACAGAGACATACTACATCCTACCCAGCACAGAGACATACTACATCCTACCAGCACAGAGACATGCTACATCCTACCAGCACAGAGACATGCTACATCCTACCAGCACAGAGACATGCTACATCCTACCAGCACAGAGACACGCTACATCCTACCAGCACAGAGACATACTACATCCTACCCAGCACAGAGACATACTACATCCTACCCAGCACAGAGACATACTACATCCTACCAGCACAGAGACATGCTACATCCTACCAGCACAGAGACATGCTACATCCTACCAGCACAGAGACATGCTACATCCTACCAGCACAGAGACATGCTACATCCTACCAGCACAGAGACACGCTACATCCTACCAGCACAGAGACATGCTACATCCTACCAGCACAGAGACACGCTACATCCTACCAGCACAGAGACATGCTACATCCTACCAGCACAGAGACACGCTACATCCTACCAGCACAGAGACATGCTACATCCTACCAGCACAGAGACACGCTACATCCTACCAGCACAGAGACACGCTACATCCTACCAGCACAGAGACATGCTACATCCTACCAGCACAGAGACATGCTACATCCTACCAGCACAGAGACATGCTACATCCTACCAGCACAGAGACATGCTACATCCTACCAGCACAGAGACACACTCCATCCTACCAGCACAGAGACATGCTACATCCTACCAGCACAGAGACATGCTACATCCTACCAGCACAGAGACACGCTACATCCTACCAGCACAGAGACATGCTACATCCTACCAGCACAGAGACACGCTACATCCTACCGTACCTGACGGGGTATCACTTATTCTGACTAAATGTTTCACACAAATTATTAGATGCTGTTAGGTGAATTTGCACTCAATTCATCCATATATTATTTTGAGTAAAATGAGTAGATCTGACAAGAAAGTGGTTTTCTGTGCTGTTAGGGTTCATAGAGAAGTGGTGAATGCCGCCACTATAAGGAGAGAGAGGAGCAGAGCCTGTTCTGAAGCTGGGAACCGCCTGAGCAAGAAGTAGCAACGTTCGACAAGACAATCCCCCATCAGCCGTTCGATTTCACAAATAATAGCTTGGCAGCTTCTGCAATCATCCCGTTGGTTTGGGAGGGGGCGAGTGTGCCTGGTATAATTGTAGAGTTACATGTTTGTATTCATCCTGCTCAAGAAAGGCTGGCTGGCGGTGATTTACCTTTCAGCGCGTAATTGAAAAAGAAAATCAATAACACTCACATGAGCGGGCAGCCTCCTAGAGCAGGGCTGGGCTGAAACCAGCAGCATGGTGCCGGACGCAG
>NC_140242.1:950565-953065 GCF_949987555.1 Borostomias antarcticus | reverse complement strand
CACCCTATCCTCTATAGACGCTCTAGATGCTACTACACCCTATCCTCTATAGACGCTCTGGATGCTACTACACCCTATCCTCTATAGACGCTCTAGATGCTACTACACCCTATCCTCTATAGACGCTCTAGATGCTACTACACCCTCTCCTCTATAGACGCTCTGGATGCTACTACACTCTATCCTCTATAGACGCTCTAGATGCTACTACACCCTATCCTCTATAGACCCTCTAGATGCTACTACACCCTATCCTCTATAGACGCTCTAGATGCTACTACACCCTCTCCTCTATAGACGCTCTGGATGCTACTACACCCTATCCTCTATAGGTGCTCTAGATGCTACTACACCCTCTCCTCTATAGACGCTCTAGATGCTTCTACACCCTCTCCTCTATAGACGCTCTAGATGCTTCTACACCCTATCCTCTATAGACGCTCTAGATGCTTCTACACCCTCTCCTCTATAGACGCAATGGATGCTACTACACTCTCTCTATAGACGCTCTGGATGCTACTACACCCTATCCTCTATAGACGCTCTGGATGCTACTACACCCTCTCCTCTATAGACGCTCTGGATGCTACTACACCCTATCCTCTATAGATGCTCTAGATGCTACTACACCCTATCCTCTATAGACGCTCTGGATGCTACTACACCCTATCCTCTATAGACGCTCTAGATGCTACTACACCCTATCCTCTATAGACGCTCTAGATGCTACTACACCCTCTCCTCTATAGACGCTCTGGATGCTACTACACCCTATCCTCTATAGACGCTCTAGATGCTACTACACCCTGGACTCTATAGATGCTCTAGATGCTACTACACCCTCTCCTCTATAGACGCTCTAAATGCTACTACACCCTCTCCTCTATAGACGCTCTAGATGCTACTACACCCTATCCTCTATAGACACTCTAGATGCTACTACACCCTATCCTCTATAGGTGCTCTAGATGCTACTACACCCTATCCTCTATAGACGCTCTAGATGCTTCTACACCCTATCCTCTATAGACGCTCTAGATGCTACTACACCCTCTCCTCTATAGACGCTCTACATGCTACTACACCCTATCCTCTATAGACGCTCTAGATGCTTCTACACCCTATCCTCTATAGACGCTCTGGATGCTACTACACCCTATCCTCTATAGACGCTCTAGATGCTTCTACACCCTATCCTCTATAGACGCTCTAGATGCTACTACACCCTATCCTCTATAGACGCTCTAGTTGCTACTACACCCTCTCCTCTATAGACGCTCTGGATGATCAACACCACACACCTCGTTAGCAAACATTCTGAGACTATTAGATCTCTTTTATTTCCATATGGCTTATAATAATAATAATAAATAATATTCAATTTTATTTGTAATGCACTTTACATTTCAGTACAATCTCAAAGTGCTACAGATGTGCTAAAGAGTGCTAAGATTAAAAGCAACAGAAAATGTGTCAAAAAGGTACAAAACAAGAGAAAACAAAAATGATTAATCAACAAAAGGCTCTGTTAAAAAAGGGACGTCTTAACGTCTCGGCTTCTATTGATGCGTCTATTCTGTTGCTTAAAAATGTTGTGCTTTTTTGGTGTGACACCAGCTCCCTCTGTTCATTGAGAGAGAGAGAGAGAGAGAGAGAGAGAGAGAGAGAGAGAGAGAGAGAGAGAGAGAGAGAGAGAGGACAGGAAACTAGAGAAGAGAAGAAAGAAAAAGAGAAGAGAAAGGAGAAAAGGGAAGAGAAGGAGAGAGCAGGGAAGGAGATAAGGAGAGGAGAGGAGAGGAGGAGAGAGGAGAGGAGACATGTAACACGGCCTCATCTCCTCTGTGCTCTGTCACCTCTGACCAGGTAGCATCTCTCTTTACATCAGAGAGAGACCAGGACAGGGACAGAGAGAGACCACGACAGGGACAGAGAGAGACCAGGACAGGGACAGAGAGAGACCACGACAGGGACAGAGAGGGACCACCACAGGGACAGAGAGAGACCACGACAGGGACAGAGAGAGACCACGACAGGGACAGAGAGAGACCAGGACAGGGACAGAGAGAGACCACGACAGGGACAGAGAGAGACCACGACAGGGACAGAGAGAGACCACGACAGGGACAGAGAGAGACCAGGACAGGGACAGAGAGAGACCACGACAGGGACAGAGAGAGACCACGACAGGGACAGGAGCAGGAACAAGAACAGGTACAGGGGCAGAGAAGGAAAACGACAAGGACAAAGACAGACAGAGAGACAGAGACAAAGACAGACAGAGAGACAGAGACAGAGACAGAGACAGAGACAGAGACAGAGACAGAGACAGAGTTAGAGACAGAGTCAGACACAGAGATAGATACAGATACAGAGACAGGGAGATCAGCCTCCCAGACAAACACAGTGCACCTCTCTCTCCTGTCTGTCTCTCCCCCCCCCCCCCCTCTCTCTCTCCCCCCTCTGTCTCTCTCTCTCTCCCCCCCCCCTCTATCTCTCCCCC
>NC_140242.1:893065-948065 GCF_949987555.1 Borostomias antarcticus | reverse complement strand
TGTTCTCTCTATTCTCTCTCTCCCTCCTCTCCTGCTCTCTCTCTTCTCTCTCTCTCCTCTCCTGTTCTCTCTCTTCTCTCTCTCCTCTCCTGCTCTCTCTCTATTCTCTCTCTCCTCTCCTGCTCTCTCTCTCTTCTCTCTCTCCTCTCCTGCTCTCTCTCTATTCTCTCTCTCCTCTCCTGCTCTCTCTCTTCTCTCTCTCTCTCCTCTCCTGTTCTCTCTCTTCTCTCTCTCCTCTCCTGCTCTCTCTCTTCTCTCTCTCCTCTCCTGCTCTCTCTCTATTCTCTCTCTCCTCTCCTGCTCTCTCTCTCTTCTCTCTCTCCTCTCCTGCTCTGTCTATTCTCTCTCTCCTCTCCTGTTCTCTCCTTCTCTTGCGGTCTCTCTCTCATATCTCTTGAAGAGCGTATACATGTCAGCCATCCAGCCACAGAGACAAAGGCACTGAGTTAATTACCCATCATTTAGAGCAGATGGCTGTAGACAATATGTAAATGGCAGTGTGTGTGTGTGTGTGTGTGTGTGTGTGTGTGTGTGTGCGTGCGTGCGTGCGTGTGTGTGTGTGTGTGTGCGTGTGTGTGTATGTGTGTGCGTGTGTGTGTGCGGGCGTGCGTGCGTGCATGCACATGCCTGTATCACATTTATGTATATGTGCCTCTGTGTGTGTGTGTGTGTGTGCGTGCGCGTGTGCGTGTGTGTGCGTGTGTGTGTGTGTGTGTGTGTGTGTGCGTGCGCGCGTGTGTGTGCGTGTGTGTGTGCGTGTGTGTGTGTGTGTGTGCGTGCGTGCGTGTGTGTGCATGCGTGGTGTGTGTGTGACAGACGGAAGCATATCCATAAATGAAGGGCTCAGGGGGGAAGAGGAAACGGGGGATCGTCTCTTGAACGGTGTTGTCGACTATTTTGCTCGTTCCAGATAAATTGTTAATGACTGAAGCCATAATTACAGGTTGTGATTTTGTGCAATTACTTACCTTCCTCCAGGCCCCTCTCTGCATATTCAATCACACGGGCCGGTAAGTGTTCTCAGCCTTTGTAGTAGAATAGCTGAGATCTTTGGTGCAGCTATTTAGTAGGTAAATGCTTTGTGTTTTCAATGAAGATTGAAAGGATACAGATGTTTTTACAGTAATCCTAAATTACGCACATATTTTCAATAGAACCTTGTTCCCCGAGAGTCTCTATTCACATTGTGAATAGGGTCTTTATCTCCGGATGGGACGTGCCTTCATGGAACTCCTGGGCTACACACATATTTCAGGTGTTTTTGGAATGGTAGCATGACGTGAAGAGCACAGGTAATCAATCATTATGCTGAGTGTTACATTCGTAGAAAGGCGGGGAGATATGTTACTGTACGATCCCTCACACAGGAAGCTATGAAACCACAGAGGAAGAGAGGAGAGGGCGAGAGAGAGAGAGAGAGAGAGAGAGAGAGGATCAATAATGCTCTTGGAAACACTCGTCCTTTGACTTTGCACCGTAAATCAAGCCTTCCCTGCACCAAGGTTTCTCTGTGTGTGTCTGTGTGTGTGTGTGTGTGTGTGTGTGTGTGTGTGTGTGTGTGTGTGTGTGTGTGTGTGTCTGTGGCCGTCTTTGTGTCGGTGTGAGAAAGAGATGAGTGTGCATCCAACACCAGACGTGTTCTGAATCACACCGAGAACACATACAGAACCTCCTGTGGTTAGAGTTCTAACAATATAGAATTCTGATATAATAGAGATAATCAAATATATTATATTATACTCTATATATAATAGAGAGTATAATAATTAATTAAAACAATGCATATACTGTATGTGTCTGTCCATCTATCCCTCCATCTGTCCCAGTATTAGCGTAGCTAGCAGAGGTTAGCCACAGTGACCATACAGCAGCAGGAACAGAGGTCCCTCTGGCCAGACCAGGGGTCATTCAGATGGAGATGGAGGCCTACAGGTCCGGTAGCCGGCCCTCTGCCGGCCCAGCCTGGCCCAGCGTGAGCGTCCACCCCCGCAGCAGGAGCCGGTGAGGACAGTAGGGACAGCGCGTGTGACGGAGAGACCTGGGCCGTCCCAGACGGGTCCAGGCCATGGAGCAGTCATTCTAATACTGTGTGAGAGTTCTACTGTGTTAAAATACATGTTTAATTAATACAGAGCATAGTGCAACTATCTGCTGGATTTTGGCAGCTTTAGAAAATTAGTTTCTGGTCCATTCTGTTTTCTAATCCATCAGAATGTTAAACTGAAATTGTGTTTTCTGAAAACCCCTGCAGTGGCTCAGTCCCACATGAGGAGGCGACGCCCGGAGCCAGCAGGTTCCCCTGGGAGGAGAGACTCGTCCAGAGCTCTGGGTTCCCCTGGGAGGAGAGACTCGTCCACAGCTCTGGGTTCCCCTGGGAGGAGAGACTCGTCCACAGCTCTGGGTTCCCCTGGGAGGAGAGACTCGTCCACAGCTCTGAGACTCAGTCATGACTCTCTCTCCCAGCTAGGATAGTGCTTTGACTCCTCATCTAGTCATTCAAAATGAAGGTATCCATGGGGATATATACAGAATACGCCCTAGAAATGGAATCGTCTCTTTTCAGTCCTAATAAAAAATACTTATCCATAAATGTAATATATGTTAGCACTGTGGACACTGTGCTAGTGGACTTATAATGTGTGCACAATATCATTGTGTTTGCATGTCTATTATTCACAGCAGTTCAACAAATGCTATATTTCTGTTCAAGATTACATTTCATCACGATCATCATAGGCTAAGATGGTGTCAAGCAAAGGTGAACATTCTGTGTCATATCGGTCCAAACAAATTCTGAACAATTGAATCCCGGTGCAGTGTGTGTGCAGTGTGTGTGCAGTGTGTGTTGAGTGTGTGTTCAGCAGTGTCTGTGTGGGTGTCAGAAAATGGAACCTACCGTTTCCACGGCAGCAGGCACCTTGACACTGAGGCCCTCTGCTGGCAGCATGTCTGTACTGACACCATCCCATAATACAAGGACAATGACACCTACTGTATACACAACCACGGCACAACAGCAGCCAATGACCATGTTCACAAGACAACGTGTTTGTTGTTGTTCTACCACAGAAACATTTGTATGTTGTGATACTGAGAGACAATCCAGAAAGAACAGCACACAGAGTCAGAGTCAGTGAGACCACCTGACCCAGTATATATATATATAGGCCTATATATATATATATATATAGAGAGAGAGAGAGAGAGAGAGAGAGAGAGAGAGAGAGAGAGAGAAAGAGACGTGTAGGGCCTACACACTCACACATACACACATATCTCCTCATTCCCCTGTGGTGTGTGTGACTGTGTGTGTACACGTCTGTCTCTCTCTCTCTCTCTCTCTCTCTCTCTCTCTCTCTTTGATCTGCCCAAGCTCATGGTCTCTCCCTTTCCCCAGAGCTGACAGAGCGTTATAAACGCCCTGTGTCCAGACACACTTGTCATGCGGCGGCTAGCTCAGATCCCCGGGAATCAAAGGTGCGCCCGTAGCCTCCCGCCCCCCTGGTGAATATGGATGAGCCTGGACGCTGGACGCCGCGCCTCTGTGATGTCATTGCAGTGGCGAGGGTAGGTCATCCCTCCTCCACCTCACACGGCCTGCGACAGCGCCGACGCTCACATACACCGCAGGGAATTCTCCATGCGTTATATCTACAGACACGGAGAGGAACATAGAGAAACACAACATCTCAGAATACTAAATCACTAAGATCAGTCAACAGTCTGTGTCTAATTTTCTGAAGACTGAATGCTTTAAGTTTTGTGATTATTGTGACTCATTCAGTTATATATATATCCGTTTTGAGTGATATGAAAGGCAGGACATGGGAAGTGGATCTTAGCTAACAGTGTTAGCGCTGCTGTTTCAAGTGGTCTACAGTCTGGATGACCTGTTCCATTGCTCTCACTGCTGATTGGACACACCTGGTTCACACACGCTGCGAGAGCAAGGCAGTGTGTAGATCTCCCCTCGCGCGTCTCGCTGTTTAGGATTCTGGGCCGTGTCAGAAGAGATCGTCCCTTTAGCCGTGCACTGTGATAGCGGTCTCTCCTCATCCTCGTAGCTCTGGGATCACATCACCTCAGGCGGCCTGAGAGGAGTGAAGTCTTCCTCTGAACCTGAGAGGAAGCCATCTTACAGCTGTATCAGACTCAGCTGGAATCAATATGGAGACGTTCATAGAAAATATGACATCAAACATCCCTGCAGTGGGAATCAACCGCCAAGGATTTATCTGTAATGTGCAACAAAGACAGTGTGTGACTCTTCTCAACAGCTTGTCTTACTGTATATTGTAACGTGTCGTGTTGAGGTTCTCCTGCCGTGTGTGATGTGTTCAGAGTCAAGGCTGTGTGAGTCCTTCAGTGTTCTGGTCTGATAGAACCGGGAGTCAGGACAGAGAACAGGTTCCACTATCACACCCACACTGGGTAGAACCAGACCCAGGTATGGCACATAGGCGTTCGCTTAAACAAGAATGTTCCAGACTGTCAGCTGTTGGGGGTTTTGCTATTAGTAAGCATATTTTTGTTGTTGACATACGATATTCACAGCGGACACAGTCTGATACACAGGGTCACAGCATTGGCTGGGAATCAAACCCAGATCGATGTTTGATGCAATCATTTCAAATCACATTTAAAATTCTCAAATTAGGTTTTTGCCCAATGCAATCTAATTCCCGTTCAAATAGTTGTGTATAGGATAATAATGTGAACTGCCTTACAGCCTGTCTCCTGCTCCGTGACGCTGTGATCCAGAACCCAGGTTGTTCTCTACGATCACAGAGCAGTTAAAGGAGCAGAACCCAGGTTGTTCTCTACGATCACAGAGCAGTTAAAGGAGCAGAACCCAGGTTGTTCTCTACGATCACAGAGCAGTTAAAGGAGTAGAACCCAGGTTGTTCTCTCGATCACAGAGCAGTTAAAGGAGTAGAACCCAGGTTGTTCTCTACGATCACAGAGCGGTTAAAGGAGTAGAACCCAGGTTGTTCTCTACGATCACAGAGCGGTTAAAGGAGCAGAACCCAGGTTGTTCTCTACGATCACAGAGCAGTTAGGGGAGCAGGAAAGGCCTGATTCAGCCGTCCGGAGGGACTGGTCATGTACGGCGGAATCTAAGCAGATTAACGGGAGACTCCATCAATGTTAATAACCACGGTGGTCAGCCAGAGCTCTCCCCCAGGCCTGGTTGACCATGGGAGGGGGCGGGTGCCAGAGCTCTCCCCCAGGCCTGGTTGACCATGGGAGGGGGCGGGTGCCAGAGCTCTCCCCCAGGCCTGGTTGACCATGGGAGGGGGCGGGTGCCAGAGCTCTCCCCCAGGCCTGGTTGACCATGGGAGGGGGCGGGTGCCAGAGCTCTCCCCCAGGCCTGGTTGGCCGTGGGAGGGGGGCGGGTGCCAGAGCTCTCCCCCAGGCCTGGTTGACCATGGGAGGGGGGCGGGTGCCAGAGCTCTCCCCCAGGCCTGGTTGACCATGGGAGGGGGCGGGGCAGGGGGGTCGGGACACATTTAGATGTGCAGTGGACAGACAGCCCTTCTATCCGTCTCACTGAGAGGAATAACCTTCCTCTAACAGACATGCAAGCAGTCAAGCAGTCAAGCAGTCAAGCAGGCGGACGGAGAACAGAGAGACGGAAAAGAATGAAGGAAGACAGACGAGCAGGAAAGCAGAGACATGCACATAGACACACACACACACACACACATTCACACATACTGTACATACACATAGACCCACACATTCACACATACATACACATAGACCCACACACACACACACACATTCACACACACACACACACACACACACACACACACATTCACACATACATACACACATACACACGCACACACATCCCTTGTTCTCTGGAAAGCGCATTGTGTTGCCTCTGGGTATGAAATGCGCTATACAAATAAAGCTTTGATTGATTGATTGATTGATTGATTGACATACATACACATACACACACACACACATAAAAATAAAAAAGGATGTCCACATAGAGGAGATTACACACAGGGACACGAGTACTACAGGTGCAGTCAGTTTACAGTCACAATTCATGGACTAGCGGCTTTCTTTTTCACACACGCACACACACACACACACACACACACACACACACAACCACATACACACACAGAAAGAGCCAGAGGCGTGTCTTGGGTGGGGCTTGGCCTTGCCGGGTGGCTCCTTATGCTGACATCAGCCCCCCATGGAGCACCGTGACTGGCTGAGCGGTGGGAGGGGGGCGGAGCCAGGGAGAGGGGAGCTGAAGGGGTAAGGAGGAGGCGGGGGGGGGGGGCGGGTACGGGGGGGGGGGGGGGGGGGGGGGGCAACACTTGTAATCGGATCATTGGCTAAAGCGAGTTGAGTGGATGTGATCAATAGAAACTGCACATGCAGCACAGAGCCTTAAATGGTCCGTAATCTCCTCCAGGCCTGGGCAGGAGGGAGCAAGGAGGAGGTCGCAGGAGCAGAGCTAGCCTGCATCACATTACACACACACACACACACACACACACACACACGCATGTATTGCATTGCAGACCTCTTGGTCAGTTAGCGCCAACCACCCCCCCCCCCCCCCCCACCTCCATGCTACCTGCCCCCCTGCCCTCCCAGTACAGGAACCTCTCCTTAAAACCCATGAGGGCGGTGTGTGGCTGATGACATCAGCCCCTAAAGCAGGGTAGACCAGACCCCCCCAGTCCAGAAGCAGCGCCAGCCGCGGTGATGAGCCAGGTACGCCGCGTCAGCGCCAAACCTCCAGCTGCTCCGACCCTCCTGGACAGAAAGACTTCCTCCATCTTTACCTCCTGGACAGAAAGGCTTCCTCCATCTTTACCTCCTGGACAGAAAGGCTTCCTCCATCTTTACCTCCTGGAAAGAAAGACTTCCTCCATCTCATGTTTAGAATATCAGGGGCTATCAGGAGACAGAGGCAGCGCCGAGAGAGGAACCATGGTCAAGACCTGTTCACATTCCCTGTAATAACACCTCACACCTGGAGCATGGATCTGTAATAACACCTCACACCTGGATCTGTAATAGCACCTCACACCTGGAGCATGGATCTGTAATAACACCTCACACCTGGAGCATGGATCTGTAATAACACCTCACACCTGGAGCACGGATCTGTAATAACACCTCACACCTGGAGCACGGATCTGTAATAGAACCTCACACCTGGAGCACGCCGGGGACAGAGATGACATCACCACGCAGGCTGGAGACAGCACGCCGGGGACAGGAGATGACATCACCACGCAGGCTGGAGACAGCACGCTGGGGACAGGAGATGACATCACCACGCAGGCTGGAGACAGTGCGCTGGGGACAGGAGATGACATCACCACGCAGCCTGCCCGAGGCACACCCCCATGCCGCCCCTCCCTCCCTCTCCACACAGTCTCCTTCTCCCCTGACCCCTGACCCTCCACTCGGCCAGCTCATCCTCGCCCGCTCCTCCCCCATGACTCGACCACTTCCACCATTATTATTGGCAGCTCTATAGTCAGAGACATTTACATCTCTGACACTTACAACTCCCAGACACTACAACTCCCAGAGTTCACTGTTTCCCAGGTGCTCGAGTCTGTGATCTCCATCACAATCAATGGCAATTCTTAATATCAGGTCCCTTGCTGGCAAGACATTTCCCATAAATGATCTTATATGTGAACACAAACTAGACTGTTTGTTTCTGACTGAAACTTGGTTGGATACAAATGGATCAGCAGCCCAGATTGAAGCCTCTCTCCCCAAAACTACTGCTTCTCTCAGTCCACCAGAGCTGGGAAAAGGGGGGAGGAACAGCTACCATAGCAACTGATGCTCTGAATTGCAGGAGCATTTCCTTTGATAATTTTACCTCATTTGAATATCGAGCCGTAGTTTTAAAGTGCCACTCTCCAGTAACTGTCTGTAGACCACCCAAGAAAAGTGTAGATTTCATGTGTTAATGATTTAGTAACAATTTTTAATGATAAACTGGGTGCAGCCCTTGACACTGTTCACCAATAAAACTGAAAAAGGTTGTAGCTCAGCAAAAAGCTCCATGGAGGAATGAGGATATAACATGTAGAACATGTAGGAGAGCTGAGTACACATGGAGGAATGAGGATATAACATGTAGGACATGTAGGAGAGCTGAGTACACATGGAGGAATGAGGATATAACATGTAGGAGAGCTGAGTACACATGGAGGAATGAGGATATAACATGTAGAACATGTAGGAGAGCTGAGTACACATGGAGGAATGAGGATATAACATGTAGAACATGTAGGAGAGCTGAGTACACATGGAGGAATGAGGATATAACATGTAGAACATGTAGGAGAGCTGAGTACACATGGAGGAATAAGGATATAACATGTAGGAGAGCTGAGTACACATGGAGGAATGAGGATATAACATGTAGGAGAGCTGAGTACACATGGAGGAATACCAACCTACAGGACGTCCAGGTGCCACAATATTCTCAGAGAAAGAATCGGCACTAAAGACTGCCTTGGTAAAACCCATTGTGAAGAAAAACAACTTAGACTCCTCAGTCCTCAGTAATTTTAGACCAAACTCCAACCTCCCCGTTTTAAGTAAAATTCTAGAAAAAAAATGTATTCAAACAGCTAAATGATTTCCTAGCTGCAAATTGTATCTTGGACACTTTTCAGTCAGGTTTTCGCCAGCATCATAGCACAGAGACAGCGCTGCTCAAGGATGTCAGTGACCTCAGAATCAATGCGGACTTGAAAAAAGCTCTCTGTTCTTGTCCTCCTGGATCTGAGTGCAGCATTTGACACTGTAGACTAGGGCTGGGTAACGATTCGAATTTCAAGAATCGATTCGATTCCGATTCACAAGGTTCAGAATCGATTATCACGATTCGATTCAATTCAAGGGTTCGGTGCTGGGCCCTGTCCTCTTCACAATCTACATAAACAATATTTTATCATCTTTGAATGGATCCTGTCAAGCCCATTTCTATGCTGATGACATGGTTATCTATTGTATGGCGGATTCTGTGCAGTGAGCTACTGAAAACTTGCAGCTCTCTTTTATTGCTTTGCAAGATGCCCTACATCAACTTAAGCTTGTTCTCAATTCTAATAAAACAAAATTCATGATATTTTCCAGGGCAAAAAATGTGGATTACAATAGTCTACAGATAGCATCACTAAATGATACACAAATTAGCAGAGTCACTGAATATAAATATCTGGGCTTGTGGATAGATGAGCAGTTAACTTTGAAATCCCATATTGAGAAACTTGCTTCTAAACTGCGCCAAAAGGTTGGCTTTCTGTACAGAAATCGCTCAAGATTCCCTCGATTCTGTCGGAAAAAAGTTGTTGAGTCAATATTTTTATCTGTTCTTAATTATGGAGATGTCATTTATCGTCACCCTTCAGCTTCCACCCTGAAACCCTTGGACTCTGTGTACCACTCTGCACTTCGATTCATTACTGGTCACACAACAAGACCGTCTGCACATCTGACGGCACGCTTGTAGGCTACATAACAATTAGCCTACAGAGTAACAAATCCAATGTTCATGAACTACTTTAGCTATGGAGTAGGAGAAACCACAAGAATGTTCTGACACAAATGTGAATCTCTCCCTCTTCCCTAATTGTGTGTGGAACAATTCCATTGCTCCTGCTCAGATCCCCGTCATACCATCATGCCGTCTGCTTTAAATTCACAGATAATGATATAACCATGGCAACAGAGACACCCCAGTGAGACTGGAAGGGAATCCTCACATTACTGTCAATCATAGCCTCATTATGGCACTTGCTAAAATTACATTGATTATTTTGGCGGCATGCCAGTTTGGCTCCACATGGACTTGTGGGAGCTGTTTTACATTGGTGGACACAGCAAGCTTCAAATGATGTCCTAGTGATTTGGGGTTGCTCATATTCATATCAACTAACCTGTTCCCAAAGTAATACGTTCGAGTTCCAACGGTTTCAGAACGAGAAAAACAAACAGTAGTTATCACCTGGAAAGACGCCTATAATGTCACTGAGCATAGTCACCGAGTCACCGACAGGCCGGGAGTCAGGGGACAGCTTGTGGAGAGACACACTGAAGCCCTGCGTATGAAAACCTTCGGAGCACGGAGGTAAAAGTCGGCGCTGAGACATAACCTCACCTTGCTTCCAGCAATCATGAATTGTCATATTAATTCACAGCTATTTCAGTGGCATGACCAGCTGCCATCCTACCAGTCCTGAACAGAAACAAGCCAGCCACGCACATAAGCCAGGCTTGACCTGGCCTGGTTAATCCAAACGCAGAACGGAACATTATTGGACGCGTAGAGGCAGGAAAATAAGGAATAACGACCACTAAACGTCCAGTAGTAGAGTCAGTTGTTGTCAAGCTGTTGCACCACAACAACAAACGGACGATAGAAAGTTAGCAACGTTTTGACTTGAGCTTCTGAATCTGCAACCATAGTAACTCACTCACTACTGTCTGCGTTCTCCTGTCACACAGCTTTTCTGATGACGCGCATTGCGCATATGAACACCACGACGTGTTAGACTGCCCCCAAATCAGCAATCGGATTTTTTATTTTATGTATGTATATATGTAGCCTATGTATGTATGTATGTATGTATGTATGTATGTATGTATGTATGTATGTATGTATGTATGTATGTAGGCCTATTTATGTATCATGGATGTGTTAATAGAACGTAAAGTATGTATATATTATATATATATATATATATATATATATATATAATTTTTTAAGTGCATGTAAAGGCAGCTATTTAGGCCTCCTGACCATGACAGAATGAGCAGTGGAGATAGACCGCTGCCACGGGTCCATTCAACCTCTGAACCAACACGCCGGGAGTCACCAGCGGCTCAACACAAGCCAGGGTCCGAATTACACCTCATTTGCATATCTGGCCCTTTGTGCCTCCCCACGCGGCTGCGCGCAACTGGTGACTGCGAGAGCAGCATTGTGTTCCAGGTTAATGGAGCCTCCTGCTCTGTGCCCACAGAAGGAGCAGGGGGAGAGGCTGGCTCCTTTCACACTCTGTCGGCAAAAATCACCTGATGGATGTTCAGTTCACAGGAATACACACAGAGAGGAGAGCAGATCCAAAGCCTGCTCCCTTAATTGCAGCTCTATCCCTCCTTAGCACACAAAGAGGAGTTTCCCTCTCTCTCTCATTCTCTCTTGACAGGACACACTTGGCAAGCTGGCATTAATTGCTCTGACAAAGGTTGGGTTTGCACAACAAGTTCTTCTCTTCTCAGTATAATTGTATCTGGAGGAGTTAGCGGGCTGCTGGGTAATGAGTGCATTGTGGGTGGAAAAAGACAGGAAACTAATCACAGGACATGGAACCAACCAGCGTTACGGGCCGCTGGTAGCGGGGTCAGTGGGGAATGATACAATGGCGCCATCTGGTGGCAAAACATTGAAGTAGGCATCTATTTGTCCTCATCCAATAGAATGGCATGGTTCATTCCATCAGCTAAATGAGACCATATGCCATGTATCTGAAGGGCTATGCATGATAGTTGTTTAGATACATGCGTGTATATAATGCATATCTATGAGTAATCTGCAAGGATCACACAAGGAATTACTATAAGTAATTATTATTAAGTTATTATTAAGTATGATATTCTAACAGTGTCAACCTTTGTTAGACTTAAGCTCTGTTGTTCTAAATGACTATAAAGTTGTCCTGCTGTGTGTGATGATGTCATACTTCTGTAAGCACCAACGTGGGGTGGTTCTGTGCCAGCATAACAGGATAGGCCCGGTTCTGGACCTGCCAATGACTCACTATTACTGTCACTCAACTGGTTAAGTGAGCTGGGACATATTCTCTCCTGCAGTTTAACTAGACCTGAATGTCTATGGAGAATTCACAGCGAGCAGGCAGGAAATGGCAGCCATGCTCTACTGTATTACTGTATACTAGTACTTACAGATAGGAGAGCATGCCTCCAGGCCACAGAGGAGAGCTGTTATGGCTCCACTGACAGTTGAAAACACTGCCCATGCCTTTAACATGCTTTTATCTGGAAGGGAACCATTTTATCTGAAAGGCAACTGTTGCAAAGACGAGGAGAAGCAACCCTTGAGTTCTCTGGTCAGACTGAGAAGTCACATGACTGCTGGGTAGTGTAGTCTGGACAAGGCTGTGCTGGGTAGTGTAGTCTGGACAAGGCTGTGCTGGGTAGTGTAGTCAGGACAAGGCTGTGCTGGGTAGTGTAGTCTGGACAAGGCTGTGCTGGGTAGTGTAGTCTGGACAAGGCTGTGCTGGGTAGTGTAGTCTGGACAAGGCTGTGGTGGGTAGTGTAGTCTGGACAAGGCTGTGCTGGGTAGTGTAGTCTGGACAAGGCTGTGCTGGGTAGTGTAGTCTGGACAAGGCTGTGCTGGGTAGTGTAGTCTGGACAAGGCTGTGCTGGGTAGTGTAGTCTGGACAAGGCTGTGCTGGGTAGTGTAGTCTGGACAAGGCTAATGTTCTCAATCACAAACAAGTGAATGTCCACAACCATCATCAGTAAAAACTCTGAAACAAGGTTGTTGCTAAACATGGGTAGTGTTTATTTAGCTAGTGAGTGAGTCACCTAGAGGAGAAAACTGTTACATCCTCCGAGAGGTTTCTGCTTCAGGGGGAACCCCTCCCTCCCTCCCCCCCTCCCTCCCTCCCCCCCTCCCCTCCCCCCCACGGGACGAGACAGGAGGTTCTCCCTAAAGTGGTACAAGGTTCTTCAGAGACCAACAGCCTTGTTCAGCCTGAGGTACGGTACGGTACGTCAACATCAGAGCAAAGACAATTACCGTGTGGAGCAGGTTTCTCCTCTGACAAATGCACTTCAGAATGACAGAATCACAAGAGAAAAAACCAAACGTGCATTAGCTGGCCCCCACCAGCGCGCTGCAGAACCCTAATGTTTTGGTACACAGAAACAGAGGGAGGGGAGGGGGGGGCGGGGCTTATGATTGTGTTTCCCGTCATTCAATTCACCTGTCAGTCAATCACAACTTCTGTCAGACTAGACAGACAGCTGAATACAGATTCAATTAAAATATTTTAATTATACATTATCATCTTTAAATCTTTTCTGAAGGCAATACCGTTCACAGGGAGCTCAATTTTATCAGAAATATTTTGAGGTATTAAAAAAACAAATTACAAATAAGTCTGGTGAAATTCTCTGAAAAACCAACTACACTCGTTAGTCAGTTAGTTAATCACAAACATAGTCAAGAGAAAGGAAGGGGAGTTAGAGAGTTAAGGGTCTTGGGAGAGACAGTTTAAAGGACAAAGTGCTTAAAGAGTTTAAAGTGGGTTATGGTCTATCATTTCATGTGAGACAGGGAGGGAGAAGATGCACCAGAAGACTGATACAGATGAGTCCGTCGTTGTGTTCAAGTGTTCTGATACGTTGTCGTCTTCAGCAGAAAAGATCCTAAGACCCTTCCTTCCTCGTGTTAGGCTCACTGAAGGTCATAGGTCATTAGTGTTGCAGTTCTAGCAGGGAGTCTATCGGGGAGTCTTCTCCAAGGTTACTGTTTATTTCTGTTCCGCTCCTGGAGAGAGAGGGTGAGAGAGACGAGACGACAGGTGGTGAGAGGGTGAGAGAACGAGAGAACAGAAGTTGAGTGGATGTACGGGTGAAAGGGGAAAAACACGTCAAAACAACCTCAGGATACATTCCTCATCTCACGACCCCATGAGATGTTCTTACACCCAATTCTAGACCCAGTAACACAGTCCAGACTAGAGATAGTCCAGACTAGAGATATGCTCACCACTTGGTAGACGACATCAACATGCTGCTGTCAATGGATGGTCAGTTATAATATGCACTTTTGCCATGTTAGTATTTAGCTCTCCTCTGTCGGCGCGGTCGTTTTATTAGAGGCGTGTTACTCAACATTGGAAAGGACGTCTTGTTTAAAAGAGATGGGTGACTGCTTTTCATGAGCTGATATTAGTTGGTAAATATGATCCTAGGTATAGGTACTGCATTTGTAACGCGCTCCCCATCCAGTTGTTACACTGGCCCGGAGCGCCATTCACACACCAATGGCGGCAGCTGCCATGCAAGGTGCTTGCCTGCTCATTGGGAGTGTCTTGCCCAAGGACATTTCGACAGGTCGTCAGGAGGAGCCGGGATTCGAACCACCGACCCTACTGAACAACCCGCTCTACCAACTGAGCTATCCTGCCCCCCCCCTCTCTCTTCATTTCCATACCCTGACAGGAGAGCCAATCAATCATGGCACTGTTAATCACCACCTTCCATGTTCCCACAGACACCTTCAATCACTTGAGTGGTGGGGTAGGGGGGGAGAGACAGAGATAGACGCACACACACACACAATATTCTAAAACATACAAATGTGTAATAAACACACAAAAGCACACAGGCAACTTCCAGCATTCCTTTGCATAGCCCAAACTGTGTAGTACGCAAACCTGAGTCCGCCTGAACCACAAAAACACTGAAACTCAAAAACAGGTAAAGGAAGAGAAAATCTTCACAGGCTTTATATCACTGAAAAGACTGCAGGTGACTTTCTGTCCCCATTTCCCAGGTGAAACAGTGTTCCTATTGAGGGGCTGAGTGTGTATTTCAGTGGGCTGGTTGAGGCCCAGAGAGACCCTGGCCCCCAGTGTAACCCTATCCCCTGCAGGGCTGCTCTTGACTGGGGCCGGGGCACAGTGGGGCCTGAGCAGCAACAAAGGCTGCCTTAGTGACTCAGTGTCCATAGAGGATCGTTTCATCCTACCTACAAACCTCCTCAGCCCGCCACCAACCCACTCAACAACTGATCTACGGACAGGTCGTAGTGGCGACCATCTTAGCACACCTTTAACCCGTTGACCTTCATACACGGGACTAATGCACAAACCTAGAAGCCCAGAATATGATTGTTAGGCGATGCTGATGAAAATTGTTACAAAAATATAATTGACAGTGGCCTTCCATTTTACATCCGAGTCCTCTACTTTGTGGCTATATTCTCTATGCATTGTGTTAGAGTTTCAGGCTATTACAGCACACCGCCACCATCACGGCTAGCTTAGCATCCCACATGGCTAGCTTAGCATCCCACACGGCTAGCTTAACATCCCACACGGCTAGCTTAGCATCCCACACGGCTAGCTTAGCATCCCACACGGCTAGCTTAGCATCCCACACGGCTAGCTTAGCATCCCACACGGCTAGCTTAGCATCCCACATGGTGGAGCTCCTCTGTGGGGGAGGTGGTCAGGCGGCTCTGCCTGGCGCCCGTCGGAGAGCGAAGACATGCCCAACCATGGAGAATAATTAACCTGGTCAACTGGAGCAGGGCGAGAAGGAGGTGGAGAGAGGAGGAGGAGATAGGAGGAAGAGGGCGAGGAGGAGGAGGAGAAGGGCGAAGAGGAGGGCGAGGTCTCTGTCTGGCCCAGCCTGTCATGTAAGGAGGTCAGAGCTACAGAGGCATCGCAGCAGAACACTCCGGAGAGAACACGCTCCACACCGACATTGTTTTCAGAGCCCCCAAAACATCCACTTTGAATTATTTATGAGCATGTAAACCGGTGCATATTAACAAGGTCGGGCGAGGAGGCGCAGCGTCTGTGGAGCGCTGCCAAACCTCCGGGGAGAGAAGGGTTCCTACTGGGAGGGATCTCATTGATAGAAGATTTGTCTTTACTTAGGAATGTGAACAGGAGTATTAGCCAAGATAACTGGTTCCTAAACACGTTGGAACTGGTTCCTCTTGTCCGTATCGTATGATACATACATACACGACGTACCAAACCTAACTTCCTCTTTCCCCTAACCATGTCCCCATTCAACCTACTGAGGCAGAGGGGAGACCGTGCCGGCAGCATCCCAGACTGTTTCAGACGGTGTTCAGGGCCAGACGGTGTTCAGGGCTTATGTGGTTTGAGGCTGATCAAGCGAGCAGCGCCTGGGGGTGTTGAGCAGGGAGATCAGAGCTCACTTCTGCCTTTGTCTGAGAGCAGGAATGTGAGGAATGTGGGCTATTTGAGGAGAACCCTGTGCGGGGTGACACCGGTTCAGGCAATCATCATCGCACTCTCTCAAATGGCATAAGATGGCCGCCCGACACAGTGTGCTTCCTGGACCTGCTGGCGAGCAGCCTCGGGGGGCGGAGATGTGACGACCGGGTGGAGGCCTCGGGGACGTGGCAGTTACCCAACACTGGTCAGTCAACGCATGACCATCAATACCTGAGCATTGTGTGACAGGTGTGTCATTTAGAGGCACAGCTGAGGACAACAGTAATGACTGCTAACAGACACCAATACCAGCCACACACTTAGCGTTGCCAGTGAAAGTGCTAGTGACAGGAAGTGCAAGCAACATTAGGTTTTGCATACACACAAGTCAGAACTATCTCACTATACAGTAACCTACAGTACATACATACATTCATTTATTAATTCATTCATTCATTGTACTCTCAGTAGATGGAGAGAGAAAGTGTGAGATTGTTTTGAGTGTGTGTGTGTGTATGCATATGTGCCAATGTTCATGTTGTGCTTAATAGGGGGAGGGGGGATGGCGACGCCCCCATCGCCATGTTGACTTTGGGCTTGACCCTGGGCTGGGGCGTGACCCTGGGCGGGGGCTTGGCCGGCTTCCTCGCGATGATCGCCCAGGTCGGCTTGGGGGCGGAACTATCCCACTATACAGTAGCCTACAATCCTACAAGCCTATACAGTAGCCTACAATACATACATTCATTCATTCATTCATTCATTGTACTCACAGTAGATGGAGAGAGAAAGTGTGAGATTGTTTTGTGTGTGTGTGTGTGTATATGTATGTGTATATATATATATATATGTCTGCATGTGTATGTGTGTGTATGCATGTATGTGTACAGTATGTATATGTGTGTGCATGTGCGTACAGATATGTATGTGTGTATATGTCTGTGTGTGTATATGTCTGTGTGTGTGTCAAGGTTATTATTGTTAACGAAAACTAACTAAAAAACGAAAACTGGGTGTGAAAAAACATTTAAATACCGAAACTAATAAAAACTAAACTAACACTAAGCATTAAAAAAAAAAAAAAAACTAGCAAACCTGCTTTAAAAACAAATTACAACTTAAATTGAAAACAAAAAGTTAAAACGCTACTTTTTACGAAATAAAAACTAATGAAAAAAGCAAAACTTATAACCTTGGTGTGCGTATGTGTGTGTATGTACAGTATGCGTGTGTATGTATGCGTGTGTATGTATGCGTGTGTATGTATGTGTATGTATGTGTGTGTACGTATGCGTGTGTATGTATGTGTACTGTATGTGTGTGCATGTGCGTGCGTATATGTGTGTGTATAAATACATATATGTATGTGTGTGCGTGCGTGTAAGTATGTATCTGTATGTGTGTGTGTATGCATGTATGCGTGTGCGTGTATGTATGTGTACTGTATGTATGTATGTGTGTATGTGTGCGTGCATACAGTATGTGTGTGTGTGCATGTGTGCATATGTGTGTGTGTGTTCGGCGCGGCCCTCTCACCCTCCGCAGCGCCTCCTCCTCCTCCTGCCGTTTCTCGTAATGTGCAAAGTCATCAAAGATTGAGGTGGTATGCTTGAAAGTGGCGATTATTTGGAGCACTTGCTTGGCCTTCTCCAGAGGCACCTCCTGCGTGTCCCTGGAGTTGGTCACCGGCTTGTTGTCATTGTTCTCCAGCCGGATGTGCCGCAGCTGGTTGTTGGGCACGTCCTTGACGAACGCCCACTTCACCTCGAACTTGCCCTTCCACTTGTCCTGAGACCAGACGCCGGCGTAGGCGCCGTAGTCCACCGGCGAGCGCATCTCCGCCACGCCGCAGAAATGGCCGCTGCCGTTGACGCTGAACAGCAGGTAGAGCGGGCCCTTGGCCCCCAGGGAGCGGTAGGCGGCGTCCAGGCGCTTGTTGCCGTGCTCCGTGCTGCACCAGATGTTGTACTTGATGGAGCGGTGGATGTCGTCCTCCGAGTAGCTCTTGATGATGAACACGCGGCCGTTCTTCAGGCTCCAGTCGAAGTCCTTGGGGTTGTAGTTGTTGAGCACGCGGAGCTTCTCCAGCACGGGGTGCACCTCCCCGGAGCACGGCGAGGAAGCCACGGGGACGCCCCCCGCCAGCCCGAAGACCCCCTCTGCCCCCGCGCAGCCGCCCTGGTTATAGGCGGCACCGCGGTTCCTGGGGGCCACCCATCGGTTGGGGGGAGGGGCGGGATGCTGGTGGAGGGGCTGGGGCGGGCCGGGCTGGGAGGGGAGGTGCTGGTGGTGGGGGTGGGGCGGGTGCTGGTGGTGGGGGTGAGGGGGGGGCCCTTGGGGCAGCGGGTGCTGGGGGGACTGGAGCTGGAAGGGCTGGTGTTGGTGCTGGTGCTGGGGTTGGTGGGGCAGGGGGCTCTGGAGCAGGGGCTGGTGCTGGGGCTGGTGGGGCAGGGAGCTCTGGAGCAGGGGCTGGGGCGGGCCCAGGAGGGGCTGCTGCACCATGGACTGCGGGTGCATCATGGCCTGAGCTAGCGGGGGCTTGTTGAGGGAGCCCTTATCGTCCCAGGTGCCAATGTTCATGTTGTGCTTAATAGGGGGAGGGGGGATGGCGACGCCCCCCATCACCATGTTGGCTTTGGGCTTGACCTTGGGCTGGGGCTTGGCCGGCTTCCTGGCGATGGCCGCCCAGGAGGTCGGCTTGGGGGCGGACAAGCCCATGGACGGCGGCATGTTGTTGTTGGCCGCCACGCTGCTCATGCCCGGCACGCCGCCGCCCAACGGGGAGCCCACGGTCTTGGTGACGGCCGCCACCATGTCCGAGCCGAGCTTCAGGCCCGCCATGCCCTGCTCGATGCCGCTGAGCACCGGCACCTTGCCCAGCGCCGCGTCCCCGCCGCCGCCGCCGAAGCCCGCCTGTCCGTCGGCGATGGCCCGGCCCATGGAGCTGGGCGCGTAGCCGTAGCTGCTGCTGTACACAGAGCTCTGCGTGGACTGGCCCTGAGACACGCTGGGGCCCCAGGTGGAGAAGTCGGCGTTGCCGGGGAAGAAGTTGAAGCCGTGCTGGCCAAGGAAGGGCGGCGTGTTGCCCATGGCGCCCGGCTGGCCGAACACGCCGTCCGGGATGAAGTGGTGCTCGCCGTTGCTCATCTGCCCGTAGGCGGTCAGGTATGGCATCGGGGGGTCGCCCGCCGTGGACCAGGCAGCCTCCCCCAGAGAGTAGGGGAACCCTATGGAGGGAGCGTAGTAGCTGGGCATGTAGGGGTCGGACATCGGGGGGTAGCTGTTACTCTGGAGGGAGGGACACAGGGGAGGCGTGTCAGTGAGAGGACGGACAACCTCAGCGACCAGTACACAGTCCTTGGCTGCATTCCGCATCCCATACTTCCCATACTATATAGTATGCCAAAAAAGGATGTAGTATGTCCCAATATATGTCACATGCAGTATGGCAGAAAGTACCAGGATGTTCCACTACATCCAGTCTTATTTTGCAGTATACAAGCCAGCAGGCTTTTCTGGCTATTCTGACCCACAATTCTGTGCGCAGCGGAAATTATATCACATGTGCAAGTCGCACCGGAGGCGTTATGATGTATGGACCATTGCCGCTTTATGGATAGCGACGGATGTGGTCAAATTTCATGCAATGTTATGACAAGGTAGTATGTCCCAATTGGATGCGTACTGCGTGCAAAGTATGAGCTTTCTAGGGGCAGCTGTAGTGCATACAGGTAGTAAAAAGTAGAAGTATGCGATTCAGAACGCAGCCCGTATCAAAACACCCTCGAAGCTGCTCCATCTCTAAGATCCAGAGCAAAAGTCTACATTTGCGTTTGTGACAGGAAGATATGATTTGTGTGGAGGCGACGGATACCAGTTACATCAAAGGCACGTTGCCCATAGCAACAAGTGGAAGAATAAAACACAGCCATAAACTGTCAGCTGTTGTATTGATAATGGCTGCAGTTCAGTTGGCATGGGCCAGGAGAACGCTGTTTACGGCTCACAGCACAATTACAAAGCATTCTGTTAGTAAGAGCGAGTTGTCAACCGCCCACAAGATCGACAATTTGATATCTTTAATACCGGCCATCTCAAAATCAGTGTGACAACTGTGTCCTCCCTGTTATGGACTATGCTATATAAAAATGATACATACAAAACAAACGTCTGAGGGTGAGCACTGCCCTACAGTGCGAGACAACATCATCTCTTCTCTACACGCTGACCTTCTGCAGATCCAGAGATGAGAGAGAGAACGCTCACCTGATTTGTCTGACCGCTTAGGTAAGGCTCAAAGTCGTCATCGTTTATCCCATCCTTCTGATGCATTGATCCGTTTTGCACTGCGAGAGGTGAAAAGGGACATTTGTATTTATGACAGACACAAAACATTAAGAAAGAAGTCCAGGACACTGACCGAGCTGAGTGTCCCGCCCACTGAGACACAGTCCAGTAAGCATCTCAACATTATGAGACACAGTCCAGTAAGCATCTCAACATTATGAGACACAGTCCAGTAAGCATCTCAACATTATGAGACACAGTCCAGTACGCATCTCAACATAACGAGACACAGTCCTGTACGCATCTCAACATAACGAGCATCACACTGAACAGAGGGTAACGTAGTTTACCTACTTTTCACTGCTGACATCACCGAACACAGCCGACAGGGGTTATTGTGGGGTTGTTAAAACAATGTTTTAGTGACACGCCAATTATTTAATTTCTCACAACAAAACCAAAATATGCATCCTCAAAAAAGAGCTGCATGCCAACCACGAGATCACCACCACATCTAGGCCTACCTTACAACTGCATGTCAATGACTGCTTCAGGACTAGTGATGCTATAACCAGACTATCAATGACTGCTTCAGGACTAGTGGTGCTATAACCAGACTATCAATGACTGATCAGGACTAGTGGTGCTATAACCAGACTATCAATGACTGCTTCAGGACTAGTGGTGCTATAACCAGACTATCAATGACTGCTTCAGGACTAGTGGTGCTATAACCAGACTATCAATGACTGCTTCAGGACTAGTGGTGCTATAACCAGACTATCAATGACTGCTTCAGGACTAGTGGTGCTATAACCAGACTATCAATGACTGCTTCAGGACTAGTGGTGCTATAACCAGACTATCAATGACTGCTTCAGGACTAGTGGTGCTATAACCAGACTATCAATGACTGCTTCAGGACTAGTGGTGCTATAACCAGACTATCAATGACTGCTTCAGGACTAGTGGTGCTATAACCAGACTATCAATGACTGATCAGGACTAGTGGTGCTATAACCAGACTATCAATGACTGCTTCAGGACTAGTGGTGCTATAACCAGACTATCAATGACTGATCAGGACTAGTGGTGCTATAACCAGACTATCAATGACTGCTTCAGGACTAGTGGTGCTATAACCAGACTATCAATGACTGCTTCAGGACTAGTGGTGCTATAACCAGACAATCAATGACTGCTTCAGGACTAGTGGTGCTATCACCAGAGTCTATCAATGACTGCCATCCGTTCCTGAGGGAATTTAACTACTACATTATCATAAAGCAATGACACGATGACACACATACCTTTATTTCCTTGTCCTTTGGGTCTCTGCTGGCGCATTGTATCAGCACATAGGGAGGGAGGGGGCAAGAGAGTGGGAATTGTCAGATGTCAGTGATCAATGTTTTCCTCGTCAAGAGAGGAGCTCATTCCCATCTACCCAGCGTGTTCCCAGATCTAGGCTACGTAGCCCACACAGCATTATTGACCGTTACACGCACACTCACATCCGGTAATGCACCGCATTAAATAGCCCGCACAGTAGCGGCTATAGCTAGAGTTGCTCATTAAATAGCCCGCACAGTAGCGGCTATAGCTAGAGATGGTCATTAAATAGCCCGCACAGTAGCGGCTATAGCTAGAGTTGGTCATTAAATAGCCCGCACAGTAGCGGCTATAGCTAGAGATGGTCATTAAATAGCCCGCACAGTAGCGGCTATAGCTAGAGTTGCTCATTAAATAGCCCGCACAGTAGCGGCTATAGCTAGAGCTGGTCATTAAATAGCCCGCACAGTAGCGGCTATAGCTATAGCTGGTCATTAAATAGCCCGCACAGTAGCGGCTATAGCTAGAGTTGCTCATTAAATAGCCCGCACAGTAGCAGCTATAGCTAGAGCTGGTCATTAAATAGCCCGCACAGTAGCGGCTATAGCTAGAGCTGGTCATTAAATAGCCCGCACAGTAGCAGCTATAGCTAGAGTTGCTCATTAAATAGCCCGCACAGAAATGGCGAGGCTCTAGCTGGAATTGGTCATTAAATAGTCCGCGCATTAGCTGCTATAGCTGGAGTTTGTGGCAGGGTTCTTCCGGTCGGCCTAGGCTAGCCCACATAACAGCTAATCCCAGCTATCACATATCAGAGGCGTTCCTGGGTGATGATCCGACCTCTTTACTGAATGATGGCAGCTGTTGAAAGTGTTGACAAAGTTCCCATCGCTCGGCTGCCTGTCACGGGACGAGGCTGTCAGAAAGACCGGGTACCTGATCCACAGTGGTCGCAGACATCCTCCAGGAACCCAAACTGATGGCTGTGTGTGACTGTCCACGGTCTCTCCAGGCTCGGCTCTCCGGTGACTCTCTCTCTCTCGGGTTATTCTCTCTCTCTCTCGGGTTATTCTCTCTCTCTCTCGGGTTATTCAGTCACTCTGTCCGGGCGGAGATCCCCTGCGCTCGGCAGCTCTTTCGCGGATGCGTCGCGGATGTTTAGAAGGGCGACTTTGTATCTGAAGAATCTGGTGAATGTGTCCGATCTGGTCGCGGTTACAATGTCTCAGTCCCGTGAAAGCGCCTGCCTGCCTGCTAGAGCCGAGAGGAGAGCCCTTACTATATTCCACAATGGCGGATGGGCTTTACTCTTGCTTCCGCTGTGTTGCTCCATGACCTTCCGCCTGTGACGTCCTGAGTCATGTTCCAAACGGACAGTCATGCTTGTGCTTCACATGACCGCCTCCCTGTATGAGGAGCCCTGGGTTTTAGGAAGGTATATTTTGCATAGTCAGTCATGCTTGTGCTTCACATGACCGCCTCCCTGTATGAGGAGCCCTGGGTTTTAGGAAGGTATATTTTGCATAGTCTACAGCAAGTGGTGTAGTAGTGGTATAGGCTACGGACCCACTTCTTTATCCATAGACCCACAGTAGACTATACCCACTTCTTTAAAGGTATACTATGTTATTGTGGATGTTATATGTGGATTCAAATAAAAGTATTGCTTTTCCATAAAAAAATATATTTTGTCTGAAATTATTTGCTACATTATGAAAATTTGACGGCCCGACGATGACACTCTGTTGACATCATACCAATAGTATTATAAATAATAAATAACAGATAAATATCGGGCCAGCCTTTGCTCGTTGGACGGAGTTTATGGAGTTTCATGGGATAAAGTCGCATGGTGACATGGCTACTTTTCTACTAGACCGGTAAGCTAGCTAACTAGCTATCGTTATCTTTCTTGGAATCTGCATAGCCAGACCTAACGCTATCTCCACACTACAGCATCTTACGTATTACCTGGCACTCTGAAATACTTGATTGTGATTACTGATTAGTGTAACGTTATGTTCCTCTCGGAGTGAAGATCTCTTACTCTGAAAATGTAATTTAATGTTATTTATTGCTCTATAAATGTTCTTAGCCGGTAGACAAACATACTCCTGGAGCTTGCTCGATCGCCTTGTTGAGAGGGGTCAGGGAAGAATTTTTACAGCTCACTTATCTGGCCCCCGGGTGATACTGTTTTTTTGCTTCCCTCTGGAATATGTAGAGAGTGGGTCGTATGCCCACCTCCCTTGTTCTCTGTAAAGCGCATTGTGTTGCCTCTGGGTATGAAATGCGCTATACAAATAAAGCTTTGATTGATTGATTGATTGATCTTATCACAGTATGACTGAAACAGTGCATTCTCTGGCATTTTGTTGTTGCAGTTCTTATATTTAGACACTAGATGGGGGAACTAATCCACATACAACATATTATACCTTTAAACACCAGAATGTAAAAACTAACATTTCTGCTACAATATACCCATTTCTTTAGTCAGAGTATACCCACTTCGTTAGTTTTATACCCACTTCTTTAGTCACCACTACACCCCTGGGCAATGATAGTGTGTAGCCTACGTTGTTTCAAAACCAACCAAAACCTACCTGACAGAGTAGATAGATGTCAATCAATTCATTTTAATAGATGATGTAGATGATTCTTCATATTTAAGACAGCCAGCTGGTCTACTTCCAGAAATATAAATTGGCTGCAAAATAATCTGATTACAACATTCTTGCGTCATGCATCATTCCCGTTGAACAGGAACATGTAATGTAGGACAGCCTTTCACTAGCTAGACCGGGAGGAGGAAGTATTCAAATAAAGAAAAAGCTTTTATGAAAAAGCAGTGGTCAATGAGTTCAAGAAAAAGCAGGATAGTTACAGATATATGAAATAACGGATATTGCACATAATATATTATACTTATACTCTCAGTAGGCTAGTGGCCAAATACGAATTGGGTTGAGCCGGGGCGGTCGGTGCAGGTTTAAATATACAAAAATACTGTGTGGGAGAGACCCATGGGTATTAAAGAGACCGGTTCTTTGTGGGAGAAAACCCATCAATGTATGACCGAAGAGACCGGTTCTTTGTGGGAGAGACCGAGTGAACGCATCAGTAGGATTCGCTGCAGCAGCTGTCAACCCCGCTGCTCTCGCCTCTCGCGGTATTTCCACAGCAGCAGCTGTCAACCCCGCTGCTCTCGCCTCTCGCGGTATTTCCACAGCAGCCTCTCGCGGGATTTCCCCAGCAGGTCGCGGAGCAGCAGTATGGCGGCGGTCGCACTGAGATCCTGCCGGAAAGGACTCGGGCACATTTTACGCAATGGAGGAGTCACATATTTCTCGCCAAAAACTTTGGGAGGTCAGTATGAACCTTCGTTTGAAGAGGTAGACTACCAATTTCAAAGAAAAAGCAGAGACTATGGAGGTTAAAAGTACACGAGGGGGTGTGTCACTAGGGCCTGTATTCTGAATACACGTCTAAACTACGCGCTTTTCTCAGATCTCTTAACATGGAGACGCTATCTGAACCCGGTCATTCACTCTGGAGATCAGCAAACTGCGAAGCTCCTCAACATACTGATGATCTAACAGGGCAGAGCTGATGATCTAACAGGGCAGAGCTGTGTTTGAGCGCAGACAGGAAAGACGAACGTGGTTTTCGCAATATAGGCCAAAACCACTCAAATCAGATCCCACTAATGTCCTTATTCCAGAAAAGCTCTTCTTGAACTGCGCGTCATGGACCGTTCTCAAGCTTTAGTTCATCAGTGTCACCAAAAATAACAACCCCACTCCCAAAACCACTCCCAGTACAGGGAGGCTAGGAGGAAGTTAATTGAACCTAATGTTACTGGCCAACATATATGTCAGGCTGTCTACATTGACTGTTGTTTTTAATCAATTAGGCTATCTTTTCCCCACTTTTGAACCAACAAAGCTTAGCTGCCGTAGCCTACATCATATGTTGTTTCAAGTCTTTCTATCGTTCTTTCTCTGTGTGTGTTTGGTCCAGGACTACGGCAGAAGTCCTCGGTGCAGTTTGTGACGAGGCCAGAGCTCCCCAAGCTGGCGTACCGTAAGGTGAAGGGTAAGAGTCCAGGAGTGGTGTTCCTTCCTGGGTACGGGTCCAGTATGAACGGACAGAAGGCCGAGGCCCTGGAGGAGTTCTGCAAGTCATTGGGTCACTCATACCTCCGGTAAGACAATGGACCAATATAGGCCTACACTAATATTATGCCTATAATAATATACTAATATAGTTTTCCCCATATTGCTGCTGCTAAATACATCTATACCACGTGAATACTCGATTCTGATTGGCTGGAGGGTTGTGTATTAGTACCAATGTTGTCTAAATGTTACGCACCATGACCGAAAGCAAATTCCTAGCACGGTGAAAAACTGCAGGGCAGTAAACAGATTCTGATTCTGATATAGATCCAGTAAACATCCAGACCCTGGGTTCCAGACTGTTCCTTCATTCAATAAAGCTATACTGTTGTCTTGCAGAGATCACAAAATGTGTCCCTGCCGATTAATGTCATTATCTTGTGCTCCTGGGTTGTTCTGTGTGTGCTCTCCCAGGTTTGACTACACAGGCCATGGGGCCTCGGAGGGGGTGTTTGAAGAAGGGACGATCGGCACCTGGAAGAAAGATGTCCTCTTTGTATTAGATGAGCTAGCGGAGGGACCACAGGTGAGGTCCGTGGAATCATATTGATGACCAGTTTCCAGGACTGGTTCACTTATAACCAGTTGTCAACCAGCAACTTTTGTGACAATTATTGAATTACATTGCGGTTACAGCAACTCGCATTGTCCGCCCTGCATTACTGTCATTGCAACATAATTCCACTAGAGGGCACTCTGGTACTCACATTGATTTGTGTCAAGATTGCCAACTTTGCTTTGTTGCACTTACAGTGATCTTGGCTTTCAATCAATTACTAATTTGACAGTATATTGCCAGTGTCAATACTTAAACACATTGAGCTTTAAGGGAGAATACCTTCTGGCTATATATTCCATCAGACTTCAACGAGACACTAGAGTAATACATAGTGAATTGACCGTAGGTCCAGAGTGACCCCTCGGGTCTCATGTGAGCTCTTTGTCCAGATCCTGGTGGGCTCCAGCATGGGAGGCTGGCTCATGCTGCTAGCAGCCATCGCCCGGCCGGAGAAGACGGTGGCTCTGGTGGGCATCTCCACCGCAGCGGACCACTTCGTCACAGCGTGGAAGTCTCTCTCTCTAGAGGTGAGAACAGACGTGACGCTGGTCTTGAAATGCCTCTGAATGATAACAGACTAAAGAAGAATACAGGGTCGTGTGAATGATATAGAACACCAATCAGGGAAAAGTCAGGAAGCAAGACATCTGTTTAAAGTAGGGTCTGTTTGTTTTGTCTGTCCTATTAAAGTAGGGTCTGTTTTGTCTGTCCTATTAAAGTAGGGTCTGTTTTGTCTGTTCTATTAAAGTAGGGTCTGTTTTGTCTGTCCTATTAAAGTAGGGTCTGTTTTGTCTGTTCTATTAAAGTAGGGTCTGTTTGTTTTGTCTGTCCTATTAAAGTAGGGTCTGTTTGTTTTGTCTGTTCTATTAAAGTAGGGTCTGTTTTGTCTGTCCTATTAAAGTAGGGTCTGTTTGTTGTGTCTGTCCTATTAAAGTAGGGTGTGTTTGTTTTGTCTGTCCTATTAAAGTAGGGTCTGTTTGTTTTGTCTGTTCTATTAAAGTAGGGTCTGTTTGTTTTGTCCGTCCTATTAAAGTAGGGTCTGTTTGTTGTGTCTGTTCTATTAAAGTAGGGTGTGTTTGTTTTGTCTGTCCTATTAAAGTAGGGTCTGTTTGTTGTGTCTGTCCTATTAAAGTAGGGTGTGTTTGTTGTGTCTGTCCTATTAAAGTAGGGTGTGTTTGTTTTGTCTGTTCTGTCTACCCTCCCCCAGGCCCGTAAGGTGTTTGAAGACAAGGGCGCATGGACGGTCCCCACCAAGCACTGCGACGATGGCTTCTACTCCTTCAGCATGGACATGCTGCGCGAGGCGGAGAACCACTGCGTGCTGCAGAGCCCCATCCCCGTCACCTGCCCCGTGCGCCTCATCCACGGGCTGAAGGACGAGGAGGTGCCCTGGCACATCTCCATGCAGGTGGCGGAGCGCGTGCTCAGCCCGGACGTGGACGTCATCCTGCGCCGGCACGGCCAGCACCGCATGGCCGAGAAGGACGACATTAAGCTCATGGTCTACACCATCGACGACCTCATTGACAAGCTGACCACCCAGGTCTGAGTGGGGGCGGGGTGGGGCTCAGACGGGAGAGTGAGCGAGTTGGCATTGCCCCCCCCTCCCCCCCCCCCCACCAACTCACACGCACCACCTCCCGGCCAATGGAGCCGCTCCTCTCTTCCTGACAAATGCGATCCTCTGTCCCCTCCAATCAGATCCTAGTCACTTTGTCACTCAGTGTGCCAAAGAAAGATGGAAGGAAGGAGGGAGAAGCACAAACTCGTGATGAAGAGGAGCTGATCTGAAGTCTGACCCGATATGCCTTAGCGTGTGTTTCCACTTGTTCCCGTCTAGTCTGTGCAGTGTTGGTCTGGTCTGACCTCTCCGGGACGTTAGTCTGACAGTCTGGCCTGACCTCTAGGGGACGTTAGTCTGACCCTTGTCCTCCTGCCACACCCATACTTACTCCTGTGCCTTTTTTTTTTACCTATATTCCACCATTCTAGCCAATAAAGCTGTGCTGCACCATAGTGCAGGTCTCCTCTGTATCCCAGCCTGCAGATAACCCTGGTGTACTGTGTGTCCTGACAGCATGATGGCACACATGGGTGTTATACATCAAAAACAGAAATCGCCCTTTGTCCTGTAACTGAATGGCGCAGTTAAAGACGCATCCAGATCCTCATAGTGAACCGACAACCACAGAGAACACACCCCTCAGCCCAGGACCCCCCCCCCCCCCCCCCAGTTCCGGTAGGGGGGGTTAAGATGAAGGCTGTTGTGCAGCGTAGCTTGATTTAGAGGCAGTACCTCCCATCAGCGTTCCTGTTCCCTCGGCGAGCTCTGCTGGTAATGAAAACCCGGTTGGCTGTTGATTAACATGTGATGTGTCCAGTGGGTCACTGGGCTCAATGGGCCGAATCAAAGCCCTCCAGCAGTAACTCTGAGATTAGCCAACTGCCACTTTGACCTTTCACTCATACAGGGAAGGTATGCGATTATTCACCTCCACATCACAACTCAACCCAGAGGACATGATTCACATGAGCCAGGCAGGCATCGGGGTGGGAACAACGGCTTTATGCATGTGTGTGTGTATGTACAGTTACAGAAGGCCCATAAATATTTGGACATGGACACAATTTTCATCATTTTGTCTCTGTACACCACCACAATGGATTTCAAATGAAACAGGAGGGTATTTACATCCACATCAGGTGAATGGTGTAGGAATTACAACATCCTTTTGTAATGTGGTACCCATCATTTTGAATATTTGGTTGCAAATCCTTTCCAGTCAATGACAGCCTGAAGTGTGGAACCCATAGACATCACCAGACGCCGGGTTTTGTCCCTGGTGATGCTCTGCCAGGCCTAAACTAGAACTATATTCACTTCCTGCTTGTTCTTTGCTTGATTTCCCTTCAGTTTTGTCTGCAGCAAGTGAACTGCATGATCAATTGGATTCAGGTCAGGTGATTGACTTGACCATTGCAGAACATTCCACTTCTTTGCCTTGAAAAGCTCTTTGGTTGCCTTTGCAGTATGCTTCAAATCATTGTCCATCTGCACTGTGGCGCGTCGTCCAATGAGTTCTGAAGCATTTGGCTGAATATGAGCAGATATTTCCCGAAACACTAAAGAATTCATTCTGCTTTTGTCAGCGTTCACATCATCAAGAAATACAAGGAAACCAGTTCCATTGGCAGCCATACTGTACATGCCCACGCCATAACACTAAACCATCATGCTTCACTGATGAGATGGTATGCTTTGATCATGAGCAGATCCTTCCCTTCTCCAGACTCTTCCAATCATTCTGTTGATCTGTCTCATCTGTCCATAGTATGTCGTTCCAGAACTCTACAGGCTTTTTAGATATGTTTTGGCAAACTAATCTGGTCTTCCTATTTGTGAAGCTCACCAATGGTTTCCATCTTGTGGTGAAGCCTCTGTCTTTACTCAGGTGAAGTCTTCTCTTGATTGTTGACTGACACAGATACTCCTTCCTCCTGGGGAGTGTTCTTCATCTGGCCAGCTGGTGTGAAGGGTCAGATACTCCTTCCTCCTGGGGAGTGTTCTTCATCTGGCCTACTGGTGTGAAGGGTCAGATACTCCTTCCTCCTGGGGAGTGTTCTTCACAGATACTCCTTCCTCCTGGGGAGTGTTCTTCACAGATACTCCTTCCTCCTGGGGAGTGTTCTTCACAGATACTCCTTCCTCCTGGGGAGTGTTCTTCACAGATACTCCTTCCTCCTGGGGAGTGTTCTTCACAGATACTCCTTCCTCCTGGGGAGTGTTCTTCACAGATACTCCTTCCTCCTGGGGAGTGTTCTTCACAGATACTCCTTCCTCCTGGGGAGTGTTCTTCACAGATACTCCTTCCTCCTGGGGAGTGTTCTTCACAGATACTCCTTCCTCCTGGGGAGTGTTCTTCACAGATACTCCTTCCTCCTGGGGAGTGTTCTTCACAGATACTCCTTCCTCCTGGGGAGTGTTCTTCACAGATACTCCTTCCTCCTGGGGAGTGTTCTTCACAGATACTCCTTCCTCCTGGGGAGTGTTCTTCATCTGGCCTACTGGTGTGAAGGGTCAGATACTCCTTCCTCCTGGGGAGTGTTCTTCATCTGGCCTACTGGTGTGAAGGGTCAGATACTCCTTCCTCCTGGGGAGTGTTCTTCATCTGACCAGCTGGTGTGAAGGGTCAGATACTCCTTCCTCCTGGGGAGTGTTCTTCACAGATACTCCTTCCTCCTGGGGAGTGTTCTTCACAGATACTCTTCCTCCTGGGGAGTGTTCTTCATCTGGCCTACTGGTGTGAAGGGGTCTTTCTTCACCAGGGAAATAGTTCTTCTGTCATCCTCCACAGTAGTTTTCTGTGGTCTCCTGGGTCTTTTGGTGTTGTTGACTCACCAGTGGTTTGACCACCTAATGTGTTTGCTGTCTCTGATGGGTTTGATTTGATTCATCCTAATGATGTCTTGCTTCACGGATAGTGATGGGTTTGTTTTGATTCATCCTAATGATGTCTTGCTTCACGGATAGTGATGGGTTTGTTTTGATTCATCCTAACGATGTCTTGCTTCACGGATAGTGATGGGTTTGTTTTGATTCATCCTAACGATGTCTTGCTTCACGGATAGTGATGGGTTTGTTTTGATTCATCCTAATGATAGCTTGCTTCACGGATAGTGACGGCTCTTTGGATTTCATATTGAGAGTCCACAGCAACAGAACCATAACGAGGGAATAACACACACTTGGAACAGCTGAGCAGCCAATTGTCCAATTACTTTTGGGCGACCCCGTATAAAATTGTTTGTAATTTCTACACGTACACCTGATTTGGATGTAATTACCCTCAAATTAAAGTTGAAAGTCTGCACTTAAAAGTGTGTCCAAATATTTATGGACCTAACTATGTATGTACTGTATGATGAGGGAGACCACTTGATAGATGGATTAACATGGAGACCACTTGATAGATGGATTAACATGGAGACCACTTGATAGATGGATTAACATGGAGACCACTTGATAGATGGATTAACATGGAGACCACTTGATAGATGGATTAACATGGAGACTGAAGCAAAACCTCAAGGATGACAGGATAGGGAAGACCAGGATGGACTAGAGAGGTAAATCATTGTTTGTTTTTTTGACAGATTAGCTCAGTTGAATCTTGGATTTTTACTGATTCATTACCAGTACAATAAACAATGCAGGTTGGTTACCCCCATAGACTTCATGCTTCATTCCTAAAAAGGATTCCTTAATTCCATCTGTGTTCCAGTAGAGGATGGTGCATGCAGTCTACGTGGAGCTGTACAGTGACTACACCCATTCTCACAGAGCAGACATCCACCTTGATTACCTCTAACCCAATTAAAGCTGAGCAATTGCTATCATCATTGATACTGAGGCAGGCTGCAAGACACAATGCGGTTTGTGCCTTGTGCTCAGTCAATGGGAAGCCCAAAGACAGATGTCAGGATTAAAGTGCTACTGTACATTGTTTTAATTCCCACCAAATTAGATTATTTCGAGTTCAAAATAGAGAAAACAGTTAAGTGTATGCAGCCTATGGTCGGTGTTGATGAGTTCATCTCATACGAGGCAGGGGTAGTTGCTCTGCCCATGTCCTGGACTGGTGTCATGTCGCATTCTGTATCCGGATCTGAAGGGACCCCCCCCCCCCTCCTCCAGGGTCCGCATATAAAGCGGTCGGCCGGCCGCTCCCGGACACAGCTCAGAGCCTCGCCCCACACACTCACGCTCGTACGCACACACACTCACACACACGCTGCTGCCGTGCTTCATGGATGCTTCATCACCTCAGCATTGTCTACTCTGCCCAGATCAGCGGAATTAACACAACTGCACGGGACAGAAAGACACAGGATCTCCTCTTCTTACTGGTAAGAGTAGCTATAACCTTATATTCTATATTACATTCTATAACCTTATCCTATATTCTAAGTCTACTCGCTCACACATTCATGTTTATATACTTGTGTGCATGTGCAACGTCATTGCTGCTACTTTTATTTTGAACTAACCACGGATGAATAAGAATCACTTGCACTGGCTTCAAGCCAAAGACTCCCATTCCTAAAAAGTCTTAAAATAGCCTAATTGTAATTATTCTAAATATAGACATTTATTCATTTTCTTATAAAACTTAATAGATTTTTCCAGCAGGCTATAACCAATGCTGTTCTATTACTTTGCGATTTGATTGTCGGCATGGCCATGAAATAAGGCACGTTTAGCGCATCTCATCAGTATGCCTGTGTCCCATGTGCGGGACAGATGCCAAGGACCACACCCATTATCCACTAGAGCCACGGCTCTCTGGGGATGCGGATGGTCATGTGACCAGGCTAGTGACCGGAGCTCCAAGGAGAGGGGGAAGGATGAGGGGAGGATAGAAAATCAGTTAAATTGACTGCAATGATTAAAAATGCATGTTATTTTCCATTATTTATTTACAATAGCATACTTACAATCAGCCCATTGTCACACTGGTGTGAGTTTTTTTTTTTTATCGAATGCATTTAATGTAATTGCAGAGCAACATATTTAGCCCAAGAAAAAAAAGACATTGTGCCACATTGTATTTCTCTGAAATATTTTTTGTTCTTTGTCAGCACAGACTGTCTGGGTTGACTTGTCTGCGTTGTGTGTGGTCCTGCAGGGGAAGTGTAGACTGGAGCCAGTCTGCGTTGTGTGTGGTCCTGCAGGGGAAGTGTAGACTGGAGCCAGTCTGCGTTGTGTGTGGTCCTGCAGGGGAAGTGTAGACTGGAGCCAGTCTGCGTTGTGTGTGGTCCTGCAGGGGAAGTGTAGACTGGAGCCAGTCTGCGTTGTGTGTGGTCCTGCAGGGGAAGTGTAGTCTGGAGCCAGTCAGAGGGTGAGCAGCAGACATGGCCAACAGGGGACCCAGCTATGGGCTGAGCAGAGAGGTGCAGGAGAAGATTGAGCAGAAGTACGACCAGGACCTGGAGGCCCGGCTGGTGGACTGGATCGTAGCGCAGTGTGGGGGGAACCTGGAGAAACCGCAGCCCGGCAAGCAGAGCTTCCAGACTTGGCTCACGGATGGGACGGTGAGTGTCTAGACAACAACATGAGATTGTGGATTAATAGTGTACTACACTACCTGGTAACACTCAATAAGTCAGCAAAGAGAACAATTGTCAATTCAAGATAGTTCAGTCTGTTGAAACTCCCTATCCAACCTCTCTCTCCATCTTTCTCTCCATCTCTCCTCCCTCTCTCCATCTCTCCTCCCTCTCTCCATCTCTCCTCCCTCTCGTCTATCATGTTAGATTCTCTGTCGACTCATCAACAGCCTCTATCCGAGGGGTAAGGAGCCCATCAAGAAGATCCCAGAGACTCAGATGGCCTTCAAGCAGATGGAGAAGATCTCCCAGTTCCTGCAGGCCACCGAGGCCTACGGCGTCGTCACCACAGACATCTTCCAGACTGTGGACTTGTGGGAAGGTGAGGATGTCCGACTTCTCTCTTCTCTCAGGTGACCCTGGCATACTTTTCTAATAATGCGGAGACATGGAACTCTTGACCTGCTGCTTAGTGGCTTCCTCACTCTATCTTCATTATGGGAGCCATCTACACTTGATATTAAACATATAATGAAGCATAACGGGCGTCACGTAGCTCGGGCGGTAGAGCGGCTGGCTGGGGATCACAAGGTCCCCGGTTTGATCCCATGTATGTAACTTTCCTACTGTGTACTATTTGCCCCACTATTTTAAGACTGTATATTTATTTGCCCAGGGACTGCGGGTGGAAATTAGCTGTCTAGCTATAACCTTGTACAGTGCATCTCTCCCTATTCTATAGGGTAAATGTCTACTGTACCTTGTCCCTGTCTTAAAAATAAATAAAATCAATCAATCAATCAAGCTCCCGGCAGTGTGCCCAAGTGTCCTTGAGAGGCTGAACATTGACACTGAACCCCAACATCGCTCATGTGCGGCACGGGGGCGCAGTACTTAGCAGTGTCGCCTCACAGCAGGGTCATTCTGTGCAGACTTTGTATGTTCTCTCACAAAGGGATAGGGTTCCCTCATAAAGAACCCAGTACGAAGAACATGCCGAAGAACAGATGGCTACCGCTGTCCTCCCTGATGAAGACGGACAGGAGCGCTTGGATTGGTCCCCGGGCGCTTCCCATGCACGCCCCTGACTGTCTGCTCCCGGCTGCCCTCGGGGGAAGGATGATAGGATGGGTTAAGAGCAGGAGAAGAATCGGTGTATGCTCCTGTAATTCGAGTGTGTGTGTGCGTGTGTGCGTGCGTGCGTGCGTGCGTGTGTGTGGGCATCCCCGCCTCCCTACACCGTGTGCTCTGTGTTCACTGTATAACTAATAAAGATTGAGAGGAACATAATTGACCCAGAACGTTCTGTAGTAGGTGATACTTAATTGTGTGAAAAATACTTGAGACTATTTCTGAACAGCTCGGCTTCCTCAGTGAACCGAACCCGTTTGCAGGAATGCTGTGCATGCCAGGCTGCTGGGTGGAGTACGCTGTTGGAAAGGTGTGTTGTTGTGGTCACAGGGAAGGACATGGCGGCGGTGCAGAGGACCCTGATGGCTCTGGGCAGCCTGGCGCTCACCAGGGACGACGGACATTACCGCGGTGACCGCGACTGGTTCCACAAGTAAGGAGGAAAAATGTTTCAATTGCCCAATCTACTGCTGTCATTTGTGTTAACCTGGAGAGCTTTGGCTCTGTGTCCCTTACTCATACAGTATGTGCACTGGAATAGTCTGTTATTAATGTGGTTTGTGAATGATCAACCTTTGCGATGATTAAACCTTAATCTCAGGGCAGTCAATCAATGCTGGGTTATTTTTGTATTAGTAAATAAAGGTATTTTTGACCTCTTAATGGTATCTAACTTCCTGTCCGCCCTCTCTGTGCAGGAAAGCGCAGGGCCATCGGAGGGAGTTCTCCGAGGAGCAGCTGAGGCAGGGCCAGAGTCTGATTGGCCTGCAGATGGGCAGCAACCGTGGGGCGTCCCAGTCCGGCATGACGGGCTACGGCATGCACCGCCAGATCATGTAGAGTCCTCCTTTCAGAGTCCTCGCCCCACGCTCCAGAAGTATGCACCCCTAAACTCAGACGTCTCCAGGACCCTTGACCTATGGACTGTTTCTTTGCTGTTTCTGCTTATTCAAACCAGTACCCCAATTCATTCATTCACCCCAATCTCATCTTAAATACCACAGACCTCTGCTTCTCCCTTACCCCCCACTACCTTACCCCCACTGACCCTATCTTACCCCCACTGACTCTATCTTACCCCCACTGACCCTACCTTACCCCCACTGACCTTACCTTACCCCCACTGACCTTACCTTACCCCCACTGACCCTATCTTACCCCCACTGACCCTATCTTACCCCCACTGACTCTATCTTACCCCCACTGACCCTATCTTACCCCCACTGACCCTATCTTACCCCCACTGACCCTACCTTAACCCCACTGACCCTATCTTACCCCCACTGACCCTATCTTACCCCCACTGACCCTATCTTACCCCCACTGACCCTATCTTACCCCCACTGACCCTATCTTACCCCCACTGACCCTATCTTACCCCCACAGACCCTATCTTACCCCCACTGACCCTATCTTACCCCCACTGACCCTATCTTACCCCCACTGACCCTACTGTACCTTACCTATCTTACCCCCACCTTGTTTCTCACCCCACCCTCCCGTTTGGCTCAGCTTGTGATTTTGCTGTAATCTAAGTCACTTGAAACTGTTGAGTCTCACATTCAGAGCCCACGATTGGAATCGGCACTCCATAAAATTCTACTTTACACATTGTCCAAATATTACAGCAGAAACACTATAAATAGCATGGTACATTTATTTATGTATTATTTGTACAAAATGTATGTTTATGTGTGTCATGTTTTTTTGGGTGTGTAAGACTCACACAATGTAACGGTTAATTGTTTCATTTTTAATTCAAGGGAACTCAATGAATGATGATGCCTCTATAGTACTGTCTGCTCTAACTCCTGTAACCAAATCAATATCACATTGTGCCTGGTTCACATAGCAACATGTCATCTAAGTGACTGCAGAGACTAAAACCTGTTATATACAGTATAGGCCTCCAAATGAGGACATTCATTTATGTTCATGTATCGTGCCCTTTAACTTAGTGAAGTTATGATACATCTGTGTGTTCATGCGTGATTTGTGTGCTCAGGCAATTCCATGATCATGTAATAGCTACTGTGTATGAAAGGGATGCTCAGATTATTCTGTTCCAAGCCAGGATATTGCTTGAATGTGTTTTTTAATGTTTTGTCATGTTCACGTCATGTTTATATCTGGAGGCTTATGTGTAGAGAATATTACAAAATAAACGAATTAAATCTAAAATCTCCAGTATGTATTCTTTCATCGGCATGAAAAATGTATTGAATATATTGCACTTTAGATTAATCTCATATGTCCATTTGGTTTGCAAATACATTTCTAAACCATTCAGGAGAGTGCCAGAGCTCTGAGGAACGCTATCAACCCATTCCCACCTCAGGAGAATACTGGAGCTCTGAGGAATGCAAGATAAGAGAACGCAGCCTAGAACAAACACTCAACAAGGACTTTCAGGGGCGGGCCCCACATCACCAACTAGAAAGGTCATAGTTCATAGCAGTGGTGTTATTTATGGGGTCAAACGGTTAACAGTGTTGCTCTATTGAAGAAGATGAGATAAGCATGCATGAATTAACATCCCAGCATCCGGAGTGTCCCTTCTGCCTCGCACTTGAGGATTTCATTAACTAACCAGTGGCCCTTTGTGCTCTGACATTCAAAATCAAAGTAGTAAATCAGAGCACAGAGATGGAAACTAATATTCTCTGTCATTTATGCCTATACCTCTCTTTAATGACTTCTCTCTCCCTCCATACCGACAGGGGATGGCACTTTCATCAAGTGGAGAGGCAAACAGGAATGTACTTGCTCTAATATTCTGAATGTCAGAGTACTGTATTCCACCATGACCATGGTGATGCATTGTAGGCTGATCATTAGCTCTCCTCGGAACAGAGAAGCTTCTAGAAGGGCAACAAACCGCCAGGAAGGACAGAATAAGTAATCCCAAAAAAACTGTTTTCTCTGTCGAACCAATGGGACAGCTGGTTTAGCACAGTGATGTCACTAACTCTTCAAAGTCTTGGTAGCATTTACGTGGTCCTGGTTGGTGTTTAAGCTCTCATTTCTTCACTCAGTTTACGTGGTCCTGGTTGGTGTTTAAGCTCTCATTTCTTCACTCAGTTTACGTGGTCCTGGTTGGTGTTTAAGCTCTCATCTCTACAGCAGTGCTCCTGTGCGTAGTTTGTGTTCATGTGTGTGTAAGTACCCACAGCAGTGTATGTGTGATTCAGCTCTGTGTGTGTGTGTGTGTGTGTGTGTGTGTGTGTGTGTATGGATATGTTGTGTGAAACTGTAGGTTGTGCCTTAGAGTGTGGCGTATCCGTGTTTTACCAGGGTTCTGTATCAGGCGGTGTGCCGGGAAGCGTGGGCCCCAGAAGGATGCTCCTGGAGCTCAGACTCCATGTCATCGGCCTGCTCCTCCTGTTGGCTGTGAGGAGTGTAGCAGTAGAGGAGGAACCCAGGAAGAGTGCATGTGTCTGTGGACATCCTGGAATACCAGGAGATCCCGGCCATAACGGCATGCCTGGGCGCGACGGGCGAGACGGGTTTAAAGGGGACAAGGGGGACCAAGGTGAGACCAAGGATCTGAACTCATCTATCCACTTCTGTTTGGTTCGGGGTTTTTGAAGCTTCACTTGTATTTCATCCATTAAAAAGGTGAGGTGGGTTCCAGTGGACCAAATGGACAGGCTGGTCCCAGAGGAGACAAGGGGGAGCTTGGTAAGACCACCTGACAAAGGAGATCTATTACATCATTGTAAAAAAGTATTGATCTGTCATCTGATTTGACCCACGCTGTGCGCATTTCATCTCACATGAACAATATCCTCTTGCTCTCTTTGACAAGTAATCTAAAAATGGCGTGGTAATCATGAACTTGAGTAGGTTAAGAACCATGTTCTTGTGATTTGCAGGCACGGAGGGCCTGGTCGGAGCTAAAGGCAGGCGGGGAGAGAATGGAGAGAGGGGGCTTCCAGGGAAGATGGGCCCCCAGGGGGTCCCAGGGCCCATGGGTGTGAAGGGCTCGAAGGGAGAGCTTGGATTACCAGGAGCCCAGGGGTCAAAGGGCGGTGTGGGCACCGAGGGACCCGAGGGACCGAAGGGGGAGATCGGGCAACAAGGAGACAGAGGCATCCTGGGGCCCACAGGACCCCCAGGACGACCGGGCCCCAAGGGGGAGCTCGGCGTACCGGGCCCCAGGGGCAACATCGGCTACCGCGGGGAGAGAGGGGTGCGGGGAGAGCCAGGGGCGAGAGGCGAAAAGGGAGACACGCACGTCATTCCCAAAAGCGCTTTCTCCGTCGGCCTCACCGAGCAGACCAAGCTCCCGCCGGCCAATGCGCCGATCCGCTTCGACAAGGTCATCTACAACCGGCAGGGTCACTACGACCCCCAGACCGGCCGCTTCACCTGCGCGGAGGCCGGCGCGTATTACTTCACCTACCACGTCACCGTGTTCTCCCGCAACGTGAAGGTGGCCCTGATGAAGAACGGGGCGACGGTCATCCACACCACGGACAACTACCACGGCAGCGAGGACCAGGCTGCAGGGGGCGCTGTGCTGCACCTGGAGGCCGGGGATAAGGTGTGGCTCCAGGTGGTGGGAGGAGAGCTTTACAACGGGCTGTTCGCAGACGAGGATGACGACACCACCTTTTCTGGGTTCCTGCTCTTTGGCGCCTGATGATGGAGACTACGCTAGGCTACACAGGATGTTACAGACTGTACTCTTCTTCACAGGCCATTGTGGAAGATGCTGTATGTCGTTGCCTGTATGAAATGATGCGTTTGTATACAGTAATTACCTGCATGGATGTCTTAGTAGGCCTATGATGCAATTCTGTAATAATTGAATAGGTTCTATTTGTCTCATAAGCATTAAGCAATGAGGAATGTTTAGCTTTTCCTTGTTTATTATTTTCTGATTTATATATATATATATATTGTAGACAAATAAATTAAACTATCTGACAATGTTGTGTCTGAAATCCATTGAGACTTTCTATGTTTAGGGCTGTGACAATTAAAAATCCTTTATTTGAAGATGCTTTTCTGTGTAGGCTATGTCACTGGTAGGTATGGTCATAGGTCAACAATAAAATAACGCACTCTTCTCTAGGTGCTGGAAGTGAATTTATTGCCTGACAGTGACACAATTTATTGGACATAGGTCAACAACACAAGCATGAGGAAACAGGCCGAGCTCTGCATTGCCAGAAACAACCGGAAGCTCCGGTCTTTCAAGAGAAAAAGGGTTTACAATATAGATATTGCTATAGATAAAGATATAGAAATGTCTTTGGGAGACGCCTGCATTCATGCTTCATCGCATCCCGCTGTGGGCGTGGTTTACTACCATGGTTACATTGAGTTGAGTGTTGATTGGTTCACGTCGGCGCGGTCGTGTCGCGGTCAGGAACCCAAACCTGCCGAGCTCCGCCCCCTAGCTCCGCCCCGAGCTCCGCCCCCCCGGGCCGAGCAATCACCGCAACAAGTGCACTGATGCTGCCGCGGCTACGTCGGTTTGTTCTGTGAAGATTGAACCAGAGTCCCACACTCGAGTATCAACGGATTTAAGACTTTATTCAAGTTTTGGGTGAAATTTACGCCATATTTCTGTCACTTATCAACTTCCATAGTGCTAATCATAGTCGGAGGGGTTTTATAGACGGTAATTTTTCAACAAACTAACTTTTTTAGTGAAGACGTTTAGGGCTAGCCGGAGCTCGCGCGAGCAGGTTCGCTGGCCGTTGGTCTCGAGATGCGCGAGGCGGTTTGAGAGAAACCCTCCATGTTTGAGAGAGACGGTCTTCCGACATGTCCCTCCTAGCAGACCCTGGATCGGTAGAGACCCACGGACCTCTGACATGTTGTCCCTCCGAGCAGACCCTGGATCGGTAGAGACCCACGGACCTTTGGACCTCGCAGGAGTCCATCTTCCCCGGCCAGCTCGCTCGATGGCTAACTCCCAAACAGCTGCTCTGTTGTTGATGTGAAAGACTGACCCCAGATCGGTTTCACAGGGCAACACCGACGAGTATGAGGAGGGTAAGTTACAACAAAGGTGTACGTTTGTATGCAAATGTGGGTCGACTATAAACTGATTGTTACAAGATTCGAGCTGATCTACAAATTGACCAAACGTTGACAAACTTAGTTACATTTCGTCAATACAGTCGATGCGTGTTGTTTGTTCGGTGTGACTAATAACAACAGACTTCAGGTCCGTGTCCTGAACCCAGGAGGAGGGGAGAGGGGAGGGGAGAGGAGGAGGGGAGAGGGGAGGGGAGAGGAGGAGGGGAGAGGGGGAGAGGAGAGGAGGAGGAGGGGAGAGGAGGAGGGGAGAGGAGGTGGAGGAGGGGAGAAGGGAGAAGGGAGAGGGGAGAGGAGGAGGAGGGGGGAGGAGGAGAGAGGAGGAGGAGGGGGGAGGAGGGGAGAGGAAGAGGGGAGAGAGGAGGGGAGAGGAGGAGGGGAGAGAGGAGGGGAGAGGAGGAGGGGAGAGGGGAGAAGGGAGAGGAGGAGGGGAGAGGAGGAGGGGAGAGAGGAGGGGAGAGAGGAGAGGAGGAGGGGAGAGGAGGAGGGGGGAGGGGAGAGGGGGTGGAGGAGGGGAGAGGAGGTGGAGGAGGGGAGAGGGGGTGGAGGAGAGGAGGAGGGGAGAGAGGAGGGGAGGAGGGGAGAGGGGAGAGGAGGAGGGGAGAGGAGGAGGAGGGGAGAGGGGGTGGAGGAGGGGAGAGGAGGAGGGGAGAGGAGGAGGGGAGAGGAGGTGGAGGAGGGGAGAGGGGAGAGGGGGTGGAGGAGGGGAGAGGAGGTGGAGGAGGGGGAGAGGAGGAGGGGAGAGGAGGTGGAGGAGGGGAGAGGAGGAGGGGAGAGGAGGTGGAGGAGGGGAGAGGAGGTGGAGGAGAGGAAGAGGGGAGAGGAGGTGGAGGAGGGGAGAGGGGAGAGGAGGTGGAGGAGAGGAAGAGGGGAGAGGAGGTGGAGGAGGGGAGAGGGGGTGGAGGAGAGGAAGAGGGGAGAGGGGGTGGAGGAGGGGAGAGGAGGTGGAGGAGGGGAGAGGGGGTGGAGGAGAGGAAGAGGGGAGAGGGGGTGGAGGAGGGGAGAGGAGGTGGAGGAGGGGAGAGGGGGTGGAGGAGAGGAAGAGGGGAGAGGAGGGGAGAGAGGAGGGGAGAGGGGGTGGAGGAGAGGAAGAGGGGAGAGAGGAGGGGAGGAGGGGAGAGGGGGTTACTGTGGTGCATTATAGCACGGTTGTTATGGTGAAGTGGTGGATGTCAGGGTGACTGAGGGATTCAGTCAGATTCATTCACATTCATTCACATTCAGATCTTTATTTGTCGCAAACGTTCAGTGAAATGTTCCTGCCGGCTCCATGATGTGCTCAAAAGTTACAGGTAGTTACTTACTAATACACAAGTTACCAATTATACCAGAAATATAATCTAGATACAATAGTCTAAAGATAAGGGTACTGGGACAGCTGCAAAGTAAGAGCTTTATGGCAAGATCTAGTTCATTAGTACACAAATAAATAAGCATTCACTTCACTTTACTTCGACATACTTTGCAGGCTGAAGGGGCCAGGGGTTCACACTGGAACATAATCGCCTTAGCATCTAATCATCGGGGTCTTTGATTTCTAAACACTCAATACCACCATGTGTAGAGGTTATAACTATTTATTTTGAATGAGAAATCCCGCGCACAGGATGTTCATGCGCAGGTGTTCCTGTTTCCCACGTCACGGTCTGTCTGCCGTCACGGTCTGTCTGCGGGATACCTTGCTGTTCAAGTCTACCGATGGATTAGCTACCACACACACACACACACACACACACACACACACACACACACACACACACACACACACACACAACTGCTATTGCTCCATCGATCCCCTATGCAAGTGCACCTGATCTGGGCTATACACAGTCTGATGTATATGCAGTTGTGAGACTTGTGGCCCTGGCTGTACTTGAATATGTCAACTTTGTTGTTCCCAGGGAAGATCAGTTTCTCAACTTTTGCCAAAGTTCCATCTCATGTTTCATTCCCAGAATGATCACACCTTACCTGCCACAATCACACACACCTTACCTGCCATCACACACACCTTACCTGCCACAATCACACACACCTTACCTGCCACAATCACACACACCTTACCTGCCACAATCACACACACCTTACCTGCCACACAACTCCATGGATGTGCTGTCATCCTTAGAACCTAGATTAGATATGTGTACCGAAATAAAACCTAGCTACAGATTTCACAGAGGTATTTGACCGATTTAGCTGGTCTTTGCAGATTTAGTTAGTATTAGTTATTAGTTAGATTCTGTCCGTACCGACCCTATACACCGTCCGTACCGACCCTATACACCGCGCGGTGTCAGTTTCCTAGTGGAGTGGTTACAGACCCCAGCGGATGAGGTGATTGAGTGGAAGAGTGAGAATGGGTGACACTCCCTTTGCTTTGCTATACTTGGCTTTCCACTATCAAAGGGGGGTGTGGTCTCTCCGGCGGAAAAGAGGAGGAACTGGGTCATTTAAGAGAGATGGGATTTCAACACGCTGACATCAGGAGTAGCAGACTGCTTGTTCTTGGGTGTTGATCTGAGCAAGGCACAACTTCCATCAATCACCTGCAGCTAGCGCAGAGCAACAAAAACAAGAGTCAGATATTGAAATGCAGAGAGGGTTTACTATGATTATGATGTTATGAATTCTGTATTTTCTGTCCCATTCTTTACAGTATGTACTGTAACACTGCGTAGCCCGACTCGCTCCTCAGTAGTCTGTAGCTTCCACCCTCCCTCGGCCAGACTGGGCTCTGTCTCTGGTCCTCTGACTGGCCCAGTCTGGGCTCTGGCTCTGTCTCTGGTCCTCTGACTGGCCCAGACTGGGCTCTGTCTCTGGTCCTCTGACTGGCCCAGACTGGGCTCTGTCTCTGGTCCTCTGACTGGCCCAGACTGGGCTCTGTCTCTGGTCCTCTGACTGGCCCAGACTGGGCTCTGTCTCTGGTCCTCTGACTGGCCCAGACTGGGCTCTGTCTCTGGTCCTCTGACTGGGCTCTGTCTCTGGTCCTCTGACTGGCCCAGACTGGGCTCTGTCTCTGGTCCTCTGACTGGCCCAGACTGGGCTCTGTCTCTGGTCCTCTGACTGGCCCAGACTGGGCTCTGTCTCTGGTCCTCTGACTGGCCAACTCATGACCACCTCTGACAAACAGCGCTTTATCTACGCCACCGAAAAGATATGATTTGATGGCGCCAGCGGGTTCTATTTATAGTGAGGAGTGTTTTTTAACCAATTCAACTTGGTTTACATCTACAGCACAATTGTTGTCATGCTTAGATTGATCCTGGTCTATTAAGGAGTCATTCTGGGTGTGTATTGCTGAATAGTAGTCTGTGTGATTAGGATGAAACCAATGCTGTACAGACTGGTAAAGCTCCCATAATCAGATTAGTACTGGGAGGGAAGAGGAGCACACACACACACACACACAAACACACACACACACACACACACATGCACACTCCTCTAACACGTTGGACTGGGCTAGCTGACTGGTGTAGCCGTGCTCTTATAAACACGCTGGACTGGGCTAGCTGTAGCTGAGTGAGCCATGCTCCTATAGAACACGTTGGACTGGGCTAGCTGTAGCAGAGTGAGCCATGCTCCTATAGAACACGTTGGACTGGGCTAGCTGTAGCTGAGTGAGCCATGCTCCTATAGAACACGTTGGACTGGGCTAGCTGTAGCTGAGTGAGCCATGCGAGTCTCCCTCAGCGTTTCTTCAGAGAAACTAAGCTTCTCTTTGAATCAGTGGAATGGCTGCAGGACGGTGAGTCTCTCACACTCAAACACACACACACCTCCACACACACAGTCTGACACACACACACTTCCACACACACAGTCTGACACACACACACTTCCACACACACAGTCTGACACACACACACTTCCACACACACAGTCTGACACACACACACCCTTCCACACACACAGTCTGACACACACACACCTCCACACACACAGTCTGACACACACACACTTCCACACACACAGTCTGACACACACACACTTCCACACACACAGTCTGACACACACACACTTCCACACACACAGTCTGACACACTTCCACACACACAGTCAGCCACACACACACTTCCACACACACAGTCTGACACACACACACAGACACACGCGCAAGAAGATGAAGAGATGAGGCTTGAACATGGAGGCCTTAGGCTCACTTGACTTTAATGTACTTCTGCAGTATTCTACTCTGTAGTATTACTATCTATAGTATTCTACTCTCTAGTATTACTCTGTAGTATGAAGCCTGTCATATTCTCTCTCCAGTATCATTCTAACTGGCTGGATGTTATTGAACCCTTACCCTAGACGAGACGACCAGTAAAGTACCTGTTCAGCTCACTAAAGAATGGCAGCAGAAGTGCTTTAGGGTGATTCTCTCTCTCTCTCTCTCTCTCTCTCTCTCTCTCTCTCTCAGCCTATGTAGTAAATGTAAAAAGAAATCCAATATTTTCCCTTCAATATTCACTGTCTAGCCATCTCTTCAGTTAAAAATTTCAGTTCATTCCTGTGTAATTAGCGTGAGCCTAGCCTGGGGCGCCTCAGTGGAGGTGAATTGGGGGTTGTAGTTCACTAATGATTATGTGTTTATGACCCTTGCATAAGGGCACGGACTCCTCCAGCCATGGAGAAGAGGAGTAGAGGCCCCAGAAGGCCCCCCTCACCGCCCCACCTGTGTACAGACAGTGTGTGTGTGTGTGTGTGTGTGTGTGTGTGTGTGTGTGCAGGGGTGTATTGGTGACTAAAGAAGTGGGTATAATGTAGTAGAAATGTTTTTACAGTACAGTAGTGTTTAAAGAAGTGGGTATATTGTGGGTCCATGGATAAAGAAGTGGGTCTACTGTGGGTCCATGGATAAAGAAGTGGGTCTACTGTGGGTCCATGGATAAAGAAGTGGGTCTACTGTGGGTCCATGGATAAAGAAGTGGGTCTACTGTGGGTCCATGGGTAAAGAAGTGGGTCTACTGTGGGTCCATGGATAAAGAAGTGGGTCTACTGTGGGTCCATGGATAAAGAAGTGGGTCTACTGTGGGTCCATGGATAAAGAAGTGGGTCTACTGTGGGTCCATGGATAAAGAAGTGGGTCTACTGTGGGTCCATGGGTAAAGAAGTGTGTCTACTCCATATACGTATACCTCTGTATACTCTCCACTACAGTACATCACTGTGTGTGTGAAGTATGTGTGCGACTACGTGAGAGAGAGAGAGTTTGGTCACATTTCTCGGTGTGTGTGTGTGTGTGTGTGTGTGTGTGTGTGTGTGTGTGTGTGTGTGTGTGTGTGTGTGTGTGCGCGCGCGTGCGAGTGACTGCCCACAGTCGTCCTCTCTCTCTCTGTCTGGGAGTGTAATCTTCGGCCGGCTCCAGCTGGCGTCCTCGTGGGGGGGTGTTCCAGCTGGCCTCCTGGGGGGGGCTCTCTGAGCTCTTCATTAACTCTGGGCTGGGGAGCAGAGCCCCCCCCTCACATGTGGGAGTTGTAGCTTAGCATGGAGCCTCAGAGGAGGGCTGAGACACAGCCAGGCAGTCCAGCCAGGACAGGACGCGTCTCTAACATGCTCCACAGTAAAAGTGAATTAGACCATAGCACTGTGAAGGTATTACTATGGAAAGAGTGAGTTTCTGTGTTGTAGAAGTGGAGTACGCTACAAATCAGGGAGGCATGTTGAGGTAGTTCTGTGGCTTCATCATTAGAAACGGAAGATGGACCACTGTGCTCATTCAGAGTGGTGTTGTTGAGTCTTGTCTGGGCCGGCGTGACGCTGATATAGGACACCTCACCTGGGTCATCTGGTTCCTGCCAGGTGTAGCAGACGCCAACTGGGCTGTGACTCCTGGCGCCAGCTAGGGGGAGAAGGCATGGGGGCACCACGGTGTGTTTGACAATAAGTCAGTGGGGGTTTTGTAACCAAAACGAGAGATAGAATCTATGATCTGTAAGTTTGAGCCCGGTTGTCTTTTATCTCCTTTCCCTCTGCCTGGATCTTGGCTGGTGGAAGTTGGAGACTCTACCCCACCATGATGATTAAAGACAAGAGATGAGCGGCCGTGAAACCGTCATGGTTCTTGTATTTAGGCTAGAACCGAGTCTGATGTCTGTCCGGGAAACGCGCTGTGTCGTAGTAGCCTTAGCGTGACTATGACTGTCCGTGATGGAGGAGCAGAAGTGGGCTTTGCTGTCGTGTTGGTGGTGCTTGGCAGTGGTGCGTCTCTGTTTCTATCAGGGCTCAGGCTGAGTGATTGAGTGAGCTGGTTGAACTGAAGGAGTTGGACTGCGATGGTCCATCTGGAGTGGGAGAGGAACCAGAGAAAGAACTCCCTCAGAAGGCTCTGAGCGGGAAAAGAGACAGGAAATGAGAAAGTGACTTCCTGTAGGTCTTTTTCTATTTGATGAGGTCTGCCCAGCTATAGCAGCAGAGCTTTAAAGGGGCACAGTCACACTCATTTCAGGTGAAATTATTTGGATTATTAAATATTTGTTCGGGGAGCACAGACCTCTGCCCATGAATGAATTCCGTGAGACAGGGCCTGGGACATGGGGAGACAGGGCCTGGGACATGGGGAGACAGGGCCTGGGACATGGGGAGACAGGGCCTGGGACATGGGGAGGCAGGGCCTGGGACATGGGGAGACAGGGCCTGGGACATGGGGAGACGGGGCCTGGGACATGGGGATGGGGAGACAGGGCCTGGGACATGGGGAGGCAGGGCCTGGGACATGGGGAGACAGGGCCTGGGACATGAGGAGACAGGACCTGGGACATGGGGAGACAGGGACATGGGGAGACAGGGCCTGGGACATGGGGAGACAGGGCCTGGGACATGGGGAGACAGGGCCTGGGACATGGGGAGGCAGGGCCTGGGACATGGGGAGACAGGGCCTGGGACATGAGGAGACAGGACCTGGGACATGGGGAGGCAGGGCCTGGGACATGGGGAGGCAGGGCCTGGGACATGGGGAGGCAGGGCCTGGGACATGGGGAGACAGGGCCTGGGACATGGGGAGACAGGGCCTGGGACATGGGGAGGCAGCCTTCAGTTTTTACCCCCCCAGCCTCTGGAATATCCTGCCAGAATACCTAAGGATGGCTGAAACTGTGGGAAAAAAAATCTTCCTGGGGGGGGGGGGGGGGTGGGGGGGGGGGTCATGCCCCTGGACTCCCCTAGAGGGTTCACATCTTTTCCACCTTTTTCACCCCTGTTGAGTTTGCACCCCTGCCAAAATACGCCACAGAACATATGACCTCGTGGATCCGCCCTGTGACTCATATCTGCTGTTCTGCTCTGAAATGGAATGGGTTCTAGTTGGCCCAGGCTGCACCCCTTCAGGAGAACGTCTGATGGGTTCTAGTTGGCCCAGTCTGCACCCCTTCAGGAGAACGTCTCTGATGGGTTCTAGTTGGCCCAGTCTGCACCCCTTCAGGAGAACCTCTCTGATGGGTTCTAGTTGGCCCAGGCTGCACCCCTTCAGGAGAACGTCTCTGATGGGTTCTAGTTGGCCCAGTCTACACCCCTTCAGGAGAACCTCTCTGATGGGTTCTAGTTGGCCCAGTCTGCACCCCTTCAGGAGAACGTCTCTGATGGGTTCTAGTTGGCCCAGTCTGCACCCCTTCAGGAGAACCTCTCTGATGGGTTCTAGTTGGCCCAGTCTGCACCCCTTCAGGAGAACGTCTCTGATGGGTTCTAGTTGGCCCAGTCTGCACCCCTTCAGGAGAACGTCTCTGATGGGTTCTAGTTGGCCCAGTCTGCACCCCTTCAGGAGAACCTCTCTGATGGGTTCTAGTTGGCCCAGTCTGCACCCCTTCAGGAGAACGTCTCTGATGGGTTCTAGTTGGCCCAGTCTGCACCCCTTCAGGAGAACGTCTCTGATGGGTTCTAGTTGGCCCAGTCTGCACCCCTTCAGGAGAACGTCTCTGGTAGTTGTTGTGGGAGGAGCCCCGGCACACAGGGTTGAGTGTTGTGGACTGCGGGGGGTGGGGGGGGGGGGACTGTGGGGGGGGGGGGTTAAGCGGCTCAGTTCCCCGGGGCTGGAGGGGCAGGCTAGCGAGAGGCCAACTCACCCCTCCGCCCTCACTCACCCCTCCGCCCTCACTCACCCCTCCATCGGACCAACCTGGAGAAAAAACGGGCAATTTGTTGCATTAATCACAGTGGATTAGTGGGTCTCATTGCTTAGTCATGCTCACAAAGCGCCTCATCAAAGACTCGGCTGAATTAACCACCGCCCTCTGCCCCCCCCCCCCCCCCACTCTGGTCTCAGCACACACACCCCACTCTGCTCTCAGCACACACACACACACCCCACTCTGGCCTCAGCACACACACACACACACACCCCCCACCCTGGGCCTCGAACGCACACACACCCCACTCTGGTCTCAGCACACACACACACACCCCCACCCTGGCCCCCCCACCCTGGGGCCTACTGCTCCTAGGGAGGAGGAAAGGAAGCACCCCCCCCAGGGGAACTTGGGCACATAGCTCTCTCTCACGGAGGCTACACTCCCACACTCAGCATACCTTCGGCCCCCCCCACACACACACACACACTCCCACACGCACACACACAAGAGCACATTGACACACTCTCACTCCCGCCTAAGCGCTCACATGCTGTACACACGGAGAGCCAACCACAGGTTTCCCCCACGGCTCCCTAGTAAACAACGCGTCTATCTAACAACGTGTAACTCGCACCGCTCGAGGAACTCTCTGGAACGTCGGCTTGTCACACATTCGCATGCTCCCATCTTCGGGGAATGCGTTGCGTTATGCTGTAATCGATCCCCCCCTCCCTCTCTCTCTGTTTCTCACACTCTCCCGCCCTGCTCAGCTGCTGGGGGCTTGGCTAGCTCATCTGAATTTCAGGAAAACCGACGGGCGAGAAAAGTCCTAGATTCCTTCATGGTGGCGTGTTGTCTGAAGGCTTGTTGACAAGACTTGACAAGAACACACTTCTTCTTTGTTTGCCGTCTTCAGAGATGTGTTTGGCATCTTCAGAGATGTGTTTGGCATCTTCAGAGATGTGTTTGGCATCTTCAGAGATGTGTTTGGCATCTTCAGAGATGTGTTTGGCATCTTCAGAGATGTGTTTGGCATCTTCAGAGATGTGTTTGGAAGCTGTCAGGCGGGTGTTGGGCCAGAGTGCATGGCAGGGTGTTGTGTGGACAGATAGCTCTTCAAGCGTTGCTCGGCATGTGCGTTGGACAGTGGACAGTAAGGACAGTGTGCAGAAAGCCTCCTAAATAAAGTGTTTCTCACAGTAACTTTCCTACTGTCGGCTATTGTTGAAAGCACTATACTTATACTTACAGTGACATTATACACACTGAAATCTGCATACAGTAGATAGCAATTCTGTACCAGCCGTGTGTGCTCTAAGTGTGTGTGTTTCCTGTGTCGTCAGGCAGGACAGACGGACAGGGCCTTGTCCACCAGCGAGGCCTCGCTCTCTCGCCACCACGGCTCCGTAGACGCGCCTGACCTCCGACCTCCGGCCCGGGGCCGACCGCTCAGCGACGTCTTCCCCCTCCAGGGCCGCGCCGAGCAGGGCGCGTCTGGGGGCGGCGACGCGGGAGGTCACCTGGAGGTCAGGCCCCACCCCTCCAGGATCATGAGGCTGTTCTCCTCCCCGGCCGGCGCCCCACACCAGGCGCGGCCCGGCCTCTCCGGCCTGGGCGTCACAGGCTCCTTCAAGAAGCTCCGCTCCTCAGTGCTCCAGGGCATCCAGAGCCGAGGGTCGGCCAATCAGGGCGTAGGGGATTCCCCAGCAGCCAATCATGACGAGGATAACGGCGTGGCTGTGTCCATTCCGGGCCCGGGGGGGCAGGGGGATGGAGCCAATCGGATGAAACATGGGGAGGGATACAGAGCAGCCAATGGAGTTCCTAACGGGCAGCAGTTTGCAGCGATCAGCCCGTATGGCTCTGACAACGAGGAGGAAGAGGAGGAGGAGGAAGGCGAGGAGGAGGGGGGTCTTCAGAGGAACAAAGGCTTCTCTCGGAGCATCCGGAGGGCGTACGGAGCGGGTCGCATCTCGCTGCTCGATACGGGCCAGGGGAAACGGGCCGCAGGTCCAGGATCGGACGTCTCGGCCAATCACGGCCCGGTTCAGGGTTCGGGCTCCGAGGTCAACCTCCGCTCGGCGCAGGAGGCGGAGCAGGAGGGCGTGAACGGGAACGTCAGCGCGCCGAGCGGACTGAGCAAGAGCGCCGACAACCTGCACCTCTTCAAGCTCCCCTTCAGACGCAAAGCCGCCTCCCCCACCCCTCGCTCCCCCTCCCCGCCCCCTCAGCCCGGCTCCTCGGGGACCCCCAGGGCCAACGGCATCCAGAGGACCGCCAGCGCCCCGGCGGCGGACCAGCGGGGTCGCAGCCCCGGCCGCCGGAAGAGTCCGCTCGGGGCCAAGGGCCACATGCTGAAGCTGGTGGGCAGCGTGACCGACCTGACCGTCCGCCGGAGGCCCAGCCCCTCCCCCGGCCCCTCCCCCGACCCCTCCTCCCCCACGTCCCCCCTCTCCCCACTCAGCCGTCTCCACGACGACTACTCCCGCCGCACTCCCTGCCTGCCCGCCGGCGACCGGCGCCGCCGACCCTCGCCAGCGAGGTCTCGGTCGGACACGCGGCCCCCGTCAGTTGTAAGCCTGGACCCCCCCCACCCCCGTCCTCCAGACCGCGCCCCGGCAGAGGGGGGCTCCGCCGCCTGGCACCGGGTCCTCATCAGCCCGCATCCCGCCGAGGCCTCAGGCAGGGTGGCGCCCGACCTCACCCCTGGTCTCCCTGCGAGTGATGTTGCCGTCACCGCAGCCACGCCCACCTCGCCTCCGAGAGCCCCCCCGGGTGACAGCAGCACGCCTGGCGAGGAGGAGGAGGAGGAGGAGGAGGAGGAGGAGGGGGGGGGGGGCGGGAGATGGGCAGGACACGGAGCACAACGCCCCTCCACTCATCCGGGCAGAGCCCTGCAGAAGTATCAGCCGGGAGAGGACAGCGCCCCCGGAGGAGGTAAGAGAATAGAGAGGGGCTAGTTCCCAATCGCATACTTCTACTTTTGACTACCGGTACGTACTACAGCTGCTCCTAGAAAGTATGTACTTTGCACACAGTACGCATCCGACTCGGATATACTACTAATGTCATAACATTGCACCTTGAACTTTGAACACATCCGTCACTGTCCATGAAGAGGTGACATAGGTCATAGGTGACGTAATGTCCGCTGAGTAGCTGGTCAGAATAGCCAGGAAAGCCTGCTGGCGTGCATACTGCAAGATACGGACAGATGTAGTAGGACATCCTGGTATTTTTTGCCATACTGCATGTGGCATTCTATGTACTGGGACAATACTACATTCTTCTTTGGTATACTACTGTATATAGTATGGAAGTATGCGATTCAGAATGCAGCCAGCTGCTCCTAGCCCGTGTGTGGCCTTGGTTCTTCTTATTTGAGCTGATATCAGACGGGTAGAGGGCCTCCAGGATTAGAGGTAGGTTTGTAGCTACAGTACAGTAGCCTGGTTTGTCCTTGAAAAGGGGAACAGAGGAAATTGAAGAGTGCTGCGTTAGAGCTTCTGGGATCTGCAGTGTAGTCTGGGGGGGACGTACTGTACCAGAGAGGGCTTGGGGGGGGATTGAAAAAGATTCCAGCCTTATCGTTATAAAGTAGTAGTAATAATAGAATGATTAATAAATGCAAATGAATTCTCCTCATTATATCCAATGGCATTGACCCTCAGGAAATGGAACACTGCAGTCCAGATTACACACAGGTGTGTGAAGTAATCTTTGATTTGAACTCGTTTAGATAACGTCTACTGACTTGATTCACTCGGACAATACCAGCTCCCCGTGCCAAATCATGACCCACCGGAGGAAGGCGTTGTGCTGTTAGTTCCTTCCCATGTCACCCCAGTCTGGCCACCCTGAGTGGACAGCCCAGCTGTCTGTCAAGTCCTGATTGGTGGGGGCGTGTCTTGTGATCGTGCTTCTGCAGTGTTTGTCCTCTGGGTCTGTGGTTGAGTGACTCCGGAGGCATGGGGTCACATGGGAGGACGCAGGCCGAGTTAAACGTTAGCTGGTTTATGATTGTGGGGCGCTGCGTAAGCAGGCCTGCTCCTGGGGCTCAGGTTGGGCAGCTATCAGTAGCACCGCCCCCCCCAGTCCACCTGGCCAAAGTCCGGCAGCCAGGCAGCGGGTCGGGGGAGAGCCAGATCGACCGGCCGGAACACCAGAGTCAGGACTGGCTAACCTGGTCACAGACTGTGGGGGACAAGCGTAAGATGGCGGGGAGGGAGCAGTCACACGTCTCTCCTTAAAGAGAGAGTACGGAGCCTGGGCCTTCAGAACACACGAGTGTGTGTGTGTGTGTGAGTGTGTGTGTGTGTGTGTGTATATGTTTGTTTGCCGCGATGTTGCTGATCCACTGTGTACCTTTCCAGTGCATTTGGACGAGACCGGACCTCGACCCGGAGGACCAGGAGGTAAGGTTCTGAATGACATCATCACAGACTAACCAGACCATGCAGGTCCACATGCTCCATGAAACGTACTAGTCTAAACATCTGATAGTTCAGAAGAGACTAACATATCATTCACTGACCGTACCGTAAATGAATAAAGGACACCGTGTCTGAAAACCTCAAATGGAGGAAATATTTGTGTTGCTACTCCTTATTAGTGTGTAGTGCACATGAGAGTTGAACTCCTTATTAGTGTGTAGTGCACATGAGAGTTGAACTCCTTATTAGTGTGTAGTGCACATGAGAGTTGAACTCCTTATTAGTGTGTAGTGCACATGAGAGTTGAACTCCTTATTAGTGTGTAGTGCACATGAGAGTTGAACTCCTTATTAGTGTGTAGTGCACATGAGAGTTGATGAGTGCAGTTCAGTTGTGTAGGTGTTGTGTTGATATCAGAGAATGACTGGATGGTGAACACACATTCACACAACTGTAGTCACAGAGCTGCGGGTGACAAATCGCATTTTCTAGAATCCTTAAGAAGCTGTGCAGGGATTGACCCGCTGGCTCGGTGCTGTCTGTAAATAACGCTTTTCAATGGCCCGCTCGGGCTAGTGCAAATATAACTTTGAGATTGTATATATATATATATATATATATATACACACACAAGGCAGAGAGCACGGAGACACAATGATCACGGGTGAGTTCAGCCCCGACAAAACATTGATGTTTTGCTGTGCTTTCCAGGTTGAACGACACACTTTCTCTGTCTTACCCAATCAGCACAGCGTTCCAACACACCACCGTTTAACGTTTGCTACATTTTGTCGGGGCTGAAGTTCAACTCGCCCCAGCTGTAAGCTTCGCATGACAAAAAAAAACAACCTCCGAGCCTTTACCCTGATTGGCCGTGGTAACGCGCCAGCGCGAGAACTTGAATGTGAAGAGGAGGCCGTATACCTTGTACATACAGTAGCCGTTAATCAAATGTTTCTGAAGCACCTGCTGCCGGCCAAAAACCTGGCAAAAAAACAGCTGAAAAAAGAAACCACCTTTCACCAGAAGCACTGCGCGATAATGACAGGGAGTATGAACAAAAACGAAAGAGTTTTCCAGCCTTACTGGCCAGATCGCTGGCCTTGGCTAGGGTATGATGAGGAGGAGGAGGGAGTATCTTGCAAGCTTTGCCGATCTATGCCAGCGTATGCAGACAAGTGAGTGAAAACATTAGACAGCTCTTAAAGGAGTAGTAAAGGGAAAATGCCTGTTTTAAGGTTACTTATGATCATATACAATGGTTCAGATCAAAACGTTGATAAAACTAGCACTTTTGAGAAAGTCTGATAATTGCTCTACCACGTTTAGGTCATACAATGGATGTGGATGGGCACCTTGAAAAATCATTCAAAAACATGTTAAACTCTCGATTTTTCAAGGTGCCCATCCACATCCATTGTATGACCAAAACGGTGGTAGAGCAATTATCAGACTTTCTCAAAAGTGCTAGTTTTGTCAACGTTTTGATCTGAACCATTGTATATGATCATAAGTAACCTTAAAACAGGGCTAAACATGCATTTTCCCTTTACTACTCCTTTAAGTGAAATAACTAGCTAACTAGCTAATATGTTTGATGGTTTAGTTCTTAGTAATTGCTGACTAGATCCCATCATCACAAACATTGACTTTACATGTACTTGTATCACATCATTCTTCTGAGGCATGATGATCAACCACTTGTAGAAGAACTCTTCACTCAGTGACAAACCACTGATATCTGATTCTATCTATTCTATCATATCTGTTGAACATTTAGCTATATCTTCTAGGCCAGTGATACAACATTGGGGCGTGTAACTTTGAA
>NC_140242.1:870565-883065 GCF_949987555.1 Borostomias antarcticus | reverse complement strand
TTGGGCTTTTAAACCTTTTATAATCAGATTATTAGGCTCCATGTTAATGTGCCTATTGTGTCTCGTTTGTCATGGGAAGGGATGAGTTGTCATTGTGTGTGGTTTGTCATGGGAAGGGATGAGTGGTCATGGTGTGGTTTGTCATGGGAAGGGATGAGTGGTCATTGTGTGTGGTTTGTCATGGGAAGGGATGAGTGGTCATGGTGTGGTTTGTCATGGGAAGGGATGAGTGGTCATTGTGTGGTTTGTCATGGGAAGGGATGAGTGGTCATTGTGTGGTTTGTCATGGGAAGGGATGAGTGGTCATGGTGTGGTTTGTCATGGGAAGGGATGAGTGGTCATGGTGTGTGGTTTGTCATGGGAATGGATGAGTGGTCATGGTGTGGTTTGTCATGGGAAGGGATGAGTTGTGTGTGGTTTGTCATGGGAAGGGATGAGTGGTCATGGTGTGGTTTGTCATGGGAAGGGATGAGTGGTCATGGTGTGGTTTGTCATGGGAAGGGATGAGTGGTCATGGTGTGTGGTTTGTCATGGGAAGGGATGAGTGGTCATTGTGTGTGGTTTGTCATGGGAAGGGATGAGTGGTCATGGTGTGGTTTGTCATGGGAAGGGATGAGTGGTCATGGTGTGGTTTGTCATGGGAAGGGATGAGTGGTCATGGTGTGGTTTGTCATGGGAAGGGATGAGTGGTCATGGTGTGTGGTTTGTCATGGGAAGGGATGAGTGGTCAGTGTGTGGTTTGTCATGGGAAGGGATGAGTTGTGTGTGGTTTGTCATGGGAAGGGATGAGTGAAGGGATGAGTGGTCATGGTGTGGTTTGTCATGGGAAGGGATGAGTGGTCATTGTGTGTGGTTTGTCATGGGAAGGGATGAGTGGTCATGGTGTGGTTTGTCATGGGAAGGGATGAGTGGTCATGGTGTGGTTTGTCATGGGAAGGGATGAGTGGTCATGGTGTGGTTTGTCATGGGAAGGGATGAGTGGTCAGTGTGTGGTTTGTCATGGGAAGGGATGAGTTGTGTGTGGTTTGTCATGGGAAGGGATGAGTGAAGGGATGAGTGGTCATGGTGTGGTTTGTGTTGGCAGGTATGGAGATCAGTGAAGCGCAGAGGAAACAGGCCGTCTTCAACGCTAGGAAGTCCAAACAAGGGAAGACGAAGAGTGAGTCAAACTGTCTTTTGGGGGAGGGGGGGGGGACAGTATTCTGGTTTCAAACTGTCTTTTGGGGGAGGGGGGGGGGGACAGTATTCTGGTTTCAAACTGTCTTTTGGGGGAGGGGGGGGGGGACAGTATTCTGGTGTCAAACTGTCTTTTGGGGGAGGGGGGGGGGGACAGTATTCTGGTGTCAAACTGTCTTTTGGGGGAGGGGGGGGACAGTATTCTGGTTTCAAACTGGCTTGGGGGAATAAACAGTGTTCTGGTTTCATATTTATTTTTATTTCAAACCTTTATTTTCACCAGAAAGGCACTGAGGTTTCCCTCATGTATACTGGAGCGACGTCAAGACGTTAAGCTACAAACAGACACCGATCACACAAGTCACATGACGAGAAAAAACAAACAAACTAGAAACGGTTACAAATTCATATACAATGGTTCATAATCATAGTCTTAACTTCTACATTAGAAGGAAGAATTTCAATTTTAAAAGTGCATTGGAGGACATTCAGAGTCAGAGGCCTCAGGGTTGAAGCCACAGCGTTCCTATAAATGACATCATAGTCCAAAACTGATAGGAATACTGCCCCACAATCCCTTTCCTACTAATTAAAGGAAAGCTGCTTCTGTTTCTGTACAGGAAGCCAATTTTCTGTCTCAACTTGGAGAGGGTTGCCTATATGGTATTTAAAGGGATGTGTGTCGCCTATATGGTATTTAAAGGGATGTGTGTCGCCTATATGGTATTTAAAGGGATGTGTATCGTCATTTCATTGCTGACTCACGTTTCTTGCGTTTCATTGTGATCTTCAGCCATTGGCTACTCCGCTTCTGTCCCATCCCACCACCAAGCCCTGCATCCAATCCATCAGCGTCATGTTACCGTGCCAACCAGTGTGCCTCAACAACAAGTGTTCTCATTGGCCGAGCCCAAGCGGAAGCCGTCCCACCTGTGGTACACGTTCACCCGTAACTCCTTTTTCAAGAAGTGATGCCCCGCCCCCCTGGTGATGCCCCGCCCCCTGGTGATGCCCCGCCCCCCTGGTGTCGTTTCCTGAAGACTCAAAGGAAAAGTGTTTCCATATATTACAGGAATGTGAATGTGTGTGTATAGTTTAAAGTCTATCCATATATTTCAGGAATATGAATGTGTGTATAGTTTAATGTCTATCCATGTGTTTCAGGAATGTGTGTGCGTGCGTGCGTGTGTGCACGTGTGTGTGTGTATGTAGTTTAAAATGTGTGCATGTGAATGTGTGTATAGTTTGTTTTCTGTGTGTGCCATCTCTTATGTTCATGTCAAGTTTTGTGCCTGTATCATGCATTAATGCTGAAGAAGCTGTGAGAGATGTCTCCCTCCAGCTGAATTTATGACAGTGAATCATGTAGCTTTTTACCTTAAAACCTTAGCATTTCTAAGGCTGGACCCTTTTTGAGTTAGACTACTAGTGAAGGTACTATAGCCGAATGTCTGCCCTGTAACAGTCATTCTCTCTCTCTCTCTCTGTCTCTCTCTCTCTGTCTCTGTCTCTGTCTCTCTCTCTCTCTCTCTCTCTCACACACACTCACACACACATAGACCTACACATACACTAACCATGTTAACACTCTGTAAATAAACTTGTACAAAATTACCAATTCAGAATGGCGTCTTGTGAAATATGTTATTTAGTGTGAAGTGTGAAGAGGTTTTGTGAGTTGTGTGTTCGGATAAGGGGAGCCTGCCACTCGCAGCATTCTCACTCATGACATCTGAATCGTCGAATATTTAATGACTGAGCCGGTCACCCTCGTGGGGGGGGTGACCGGCTGAGCTCACCTGTGCGGATCTATCCGGTTACCTGAGCACACCGGCGTCTGAGGCCGGTACAGCGCAGAGCGGTCACCTCCAGACACCCTGTCTCATTCACTATTCCCATTTCATTCATTTCTAACGAATGACTTTACTGAGAGAGAATGGCGACATCATGGGCCCATCTGCAGCGGAGGAGCAGGTGATGTGAGACTGCAGGTGATGTCCTTGGGTTCGTCATGGGACCGGAGCATGAGGACGACGAGCGGACGAGCGGGGATGATCCCCAAGACGACATCGCGAGTGTGAGTGGGCTCCTCATTATACATTGGGATATGAATATATATATATATATATATAGCCTAGTTTAAAATGCCTCATAGATCGGGTCGCTATATAAGAGGCCTACAGAACACACCAGTGTCCCAGGATAGCTCAAAAATTGATTAAAGGACAATGCTCGTTTTTGACAACCTGGACCTTATTTATGACATATTATAAGACGTTTGACTCACCGAGATCCCTTTGGTGTAATTCGGAGGCATGTAGAAGAAATGTAAAATCCAGCGCGAGCCAGTATATCCATGTAATGGCGGTGGTGGGGGCACTCTATTTTCTGCCGCGAAACGGTTGTTTTCATCAATCTGTCTGGATGAATCGCTAGTTGTGCTTACATAGAGAGCATAGGCCTGTTGTGGTATTTTCCATGCCTCTGTAATATGATTTTTAGAAACGTCTTTAGACACAAAATAGCTTCCTCACTTGCTCCAGCACGCATGCGCACAGCGTGCTGGAGCAACGATTGCGCGCTGTGCGCATTAGTGCTGGAGCAAGTGAGGAAGCTATTTCGTTTCGAAAGACGTTTCTAAAGATCATGGCATGTGAAAACCACAACAGTTATGCTCTATGTAAGCACAACTAGCGATTCATCCAGACAGATTGATGAAAACAACCGTTTCGCGGCAGAAAATAGATTTTTAGAAGCTGCATTCTCAGTGCCCCCACCACCGCCATTACATGGATATACTGGCTCGCGCTGGATTTTACATTTCTTCTACATGCCTCCGAATTACACCAAAGTGATCTCGGTGAGTCAAACGTCTTATAATATGTCATAAATAAGGTCCAGGTTGTCAAAAACGAGCATCGTCCTTTAAGTGCTGCGAAATTATTTTAACGACCTTGATGCGCGCCAGATGGTTTGAACATGCCATAGCCAACAGATAATGTGTTAATACAGCCTATTTAAAGACAGATAATGTGTTCATGCAGCCTATTTAAAGCGCCACACTTGTTTAGAAGTCGTTTCCATGGTCGGTTCTCCGGAGAGAGAATCTATACCCCGTTATCTCGCGCAGGGGGAGATGACACCTGTATGAATAATGAATGCGCAGGGAAACTCAATGAGCTCGATATGTGAAGCTGACCGCTTAATTCTCCTGACAGAACTGCCCACTGACGGACGTATGCTTCGCTGTTACCTACATGGGCTACATACAGCATTCAACTGAAATGAGACGTCGACCTCTGTCAATGAGATGTTGACCTTTGCTGGACTTGATTGTAATGTTGCCATGTATGTGGATGCGAGCGTACTCCGGCCCCTGGCCTCCCCTGCAGAATGGATCTGATATCCATTTTGTCACCCAAGTCTCTGCGACCCAGTGGGAGCCAAGGAACATTTGCATTTTGCCATTGCGCCTGTAACACAAGCCTGTTCTAATGACTTCTGAGACGGAGAAGAAAGGAGGCCAGTGGCCCCAGAGCCTTCATGCCTTCTTAAACAGTCTGTGAGCCTTTCATGGTCCTACTGTTGGCAGCCATGTTCAATCGGCAGCCATTTTCTACAAGCAGTGAGACTAGAGATGTAGCCAGGACTAGAGCCAGCACTAGAGATGTAGCCAGGCACTGACTCTGAGGTTAAGACAGTGTCACTGTGTTCTCCAGCAGTAGAAGCGCTGACAGTCACTCCAAGAGGGACGTCCTTATTGGCACAACTGTCAGCGTGTCCGCCTCCGAGGTGGGAGACCCGGGTTCTAATCCCGCCCTGGGCACGTCAAAGCAGATGGGTTACACTGGTGCTGTGACCCGGATGTCCAGTGGTGTGGAGTGAGTTTAGAGGGGTGAGTGTAACCGAATGAAACATGGAGTAGCTGGTGAAACTCACTCCTCAAAGGAGCGCTGACAGTCCCTCCGAGAGGATGCGTCCCTATTGGCACAACTGTCAGCGCATCCGCCACCCAAGCAGGAGACCCGGGTTCTAATCCCGCCCTGGGCATGCAGGTTCTAATCCCGCCCTGGGTTCTAATCCCACCCTGGGCTCTAATCCCGCCCTGGGCATGCAGGTTCTAATCCCGCCCTGGGTTCTAATCCCGCCCTGGGCTCTAATTCCGCCCTGGGCATGCAGGTTCTAATCCCGCCCTGGGCTCTAATTCCGCCCTGGGCATGCAGGTTCTAATCCCGCCCTGGGTTCTAATCCCGCCCTGGGTTCTAATCCCGCCCTGGGCATGCAGGTTCTAATCCCGCCCTGGGTTCTAATCCCGCCCTGGGTTCTAATCCCGCCCTGGGCATGCAGGTTCTAATCCCGCCCTGGGTTCTAATCCCGCCCTGGGCATGCAGGTTCTAATCCCGCCCTGGGCATGCAGAAATGTACGGGCTACATTTACATCAGAGTCGGAACCGTTGTCTTGTGTAAGAAAGACTAAAATTTGGTTATTGGTCCAAGTGAATTATCTTAATTATGTTATCCAATAAATCTAGTTCACTACTATAGTTTGCGGTTCATTCATCCATTAATTAATTAATTAATTCAATTCATTCATTCATTCATTCATTCATTCATTCATTCATCCATGGTTGGCCAGGTTGCGGACGTGTCGGTGGAGGTGGCCACGGTGGACCACATGCTGCAGAGACTCCGGCGCAGGTACAGCAGACGCAGGCGGAGGCCGAGGAAGAAGGAGGCCCTCCCCATCTGGAGGCTGCAGCACCTGGCGGTCCTCATCACCGTGGTGGTGTTCGTGGTTGTGGTCATCATGTGGTCGCTGCTCTGGGTCTTTATATGTAAGTAATAAACACACACCACCTGTTATTACACCATATTACCATCTGTTATTACACCATATTACCACCTGTTATTATACCATATTACCATCTGTTATTACACCATATTATCACCTGCTATTACACCATATTACCATCTGTTATTAACACCATATTACCACCTGTTATTACACCATATTACCACCTGTTATTATACCATATTACCATCTGTTATTACACCACATTACCACATTTTATTATACCATATTACCACCTGTTATTACACCATATGCCAGGGGGGCGGCTGTGGCTCAGGAGGTAGAACGGGTCGTCCAGTGACCGCAGGGTCGGCGGTTCGAATCCTGGCTCCTCCTGACGACATGTCGAAGTGTCGTTGAGCAAGACACTGAACCCCAAATTGTTCCCAATGAGCAGGCACCTTGCATGGCAGCTGCCACCATTGGTGTGTGAATGTATGTGTGAATGAGAGGCATAGATAGATAGATAGATAGATAGATAGATAGATAGATAGATAGATAATCTATGAAGACTTCTCATTCACCCATAGGCCTTCATTGTAAAGTGCTTTGGATAAAAGCGCTATAGAAGTGCAGTCCATTTACCATATGCAGAATATAATTAAAAGGTTTTGTAATAGTTCCGGGTACTGTGTTGCTACTGCTTTGACAATTCAATTCACCCTTTGGGATTTTCATTTACTGTAGGTCCGTTTGAATTCAGTTCTTATCCAGGCTCTGTTGACATCCTCTTGGATTCATGCAGTACATGTATTTATGTTGTTACCTGTGATCTCAGTTCATGTATTCATGTTGTTACCTGTGATCTCAGTTCGGAGGGAAAGCAACAGCGGAGTGTACTTTGCCGGCATGTTCCGCGTTGCCAACGTGGAGTTCATCCCAGAATACCGCCAGGCTGAGTCCCATGAGTTTGTGTCCATGGCCAGCAAGATTCAACACGTGGTGAGTGGGAGTGGAGCTCACACACACTTACTGGAGCACACACACACACACACACACATACACACATACTGGAGCACACACATACATACACACATACTGGAGCACACACACACATACACACATACTGGTCCACTTGTCCAACTGCCTGTCTAAAGATCTAAAGATGATATTGCTATGTAGTGACTGGATATTATATGTCAGTGACCTGCTCTTTTTATAATACCACAGAACAAGCTTTGTTCTAATAGTCCCTAGGTTGTCCTGGTGAGTAATGCTGTCCCTCGGTGTGCCACAGGTAGGCAGTGTGTACCGGATGTCACCCGTGGCCAGACTCTACAGACAGGCCGTCATATCAGACCTCAGGTATCCTTGACCGCTGCGTTTACCACACTCAGATTAAAGAACTAATATCAATTCTCTGTGTCCGGGAAACGAAAGAGTATTCAAATTCATGTTAGAGAAAAACAATGAGCCCAAGTAGATGACAGCCTTAGGGGCACACCGTCCTGACTGAGACAAAGTAGATGACAGCCTTAGGGGCACACCGTCCTGACTGAGACAAAGTAGATGACAGCCTTAGGGGCACACCGTCCTGACTGAGACAAAGTAGATGACAGCCTTAGGGGCACACCGTCCTGACTGAGACAAAGTAGATGACAGCCTTAGGGGCACACCGTCCTGACTGAGACAAAGTAGATGACAGCCTTAGGGGCACACCGTCCTGACTGAGACAAAGTAGATGGCAGCCTTAGGGGCACACCGTCCTGACCGCCGTCTCCCCATCACCCCCATGCAGTAACAACAACAAGGGCGGAGTCCTGGTGTATTTCTGGATGGTGTTCGTGGTCCCGCAGCTGAAGACGTCCGTGGTGTGTGAGGAGTGTCTGGCAGCCATCCTCAGGGACTCCGTCCTCACCAGCATGAAGAACCGGTCCTCTGTGGGCTATCTGCTGGGCCTGCCGGTGGACATCGACTCCATCCTCGTTAATGGTGTGTGTGTGTGTGTGTGTGTGTGTGTGTGTGTGTGTGTGTGTGTGTGTGTGTGTGTTCTCTTGTACTATTTAACTATTCATCCCACCATATTCTGACTTTTTTTTCTCCTAATCAGCTGCTCTGCGTTCAGATTTCACATCAACTGCAGCAGGTGAGTTGCCAAACTATCACACTACATACTATCACTCTACATACTATCACACTACATACTATCACACTACATACTATCACACTACATACTATCACTCTACATACTATCACACTACATACTATCACTCTACATACTATCACACTACATACTATCACACTACATACTATCACTCTACATACTATCACTACATACTATCACTCTACATACTATCACACTACATACTATCACACTACATACTATCACTCTACATACTATCACTCTACATACTATCACACTACATACTATCACACTACATACTATCACTCTACATACTATCACTCTACATACTATTACACTACATACTATTACACTACATACTATTACACTACATACTATCACACTACATACTATTACACTACATACTATCACTCTACATACTATCACTCTACATACTATCACTCTACATACTATTACACTACATACTATCACACTACATACTATCACACTACATACTATCACTCTACATACTATCACTCTACATACTATCACTCTACATGTTTGCTTGGATGTCAGATTCCTATGTGTCCCTCTCCCCCCTCCAGGCTCCCAGTGTGTGGACAAGCTGTACGCCAGCCTGGGGGGCCACAAGGTGCCCCTGAACGTGTTCTCATCGTGGGGGGGTCTGAGCTGCCACGTCAAGCTGACGTCGGCTCCCGGCTCTCTGATTCGCCTGACGCTCACCTCCCTCCTCATCGAGCCCAGCGACTGCGTGAGCGACGCGCTCACCGTGTACGACGCACTGCTGCCCATGAGAGGGCGCACTCTCCACAGGTGAGGGGAGTGTGTGCGCTGGACAGGTGAGCGTGTTGGGCAGGTTAGTGTGCTGGATAGGTGAGCACGTTGGGCAGGTTAGTGCGCTGGACAGGTGAGCACATTGGGCAGGTTAGTGTGCTGGACAGGTGAGCACGTTGGGCAGGTTAGTGTGCTGGACAGGTGAGCACGTTGGGCAGGTGAGTGTGTTGGACAGGTGAGTGTATTGGACAGGTGAGTGTTGGACAGGTGAGTGTATTGGATAGGTGAGTGTATTGGACAGGTGAGTGTTGGACAGGTGAGTGTTGGACAGGTGAGTGTTGGACAGGTGAGTGTATTGGACAGGTGAGTGTATTGGACAGGTGAGTGTGTTGGACAGGTGAGTGTATTGGACAGGTGAGTGTATTGGACAGGTGAGTGTGTTGGACAGGTGAGTGTATTGGACAGGTGAGTGTTGGACAGGTTAGTGTGTTGGACAGGTGAGTGTGTTGGACAGGTGAGTGTGTTGGACAGGTGAGTGTGTTGGACAGGTGAGTGTGTTGGACAGGTGAGTGTTGGACAGGTGAGTGTGTTGGACAGGTGAGTGTGTTGGACAGGTGAGTGTGTTGGGCAGGTTAGTGTGCTGGACAGGTGAGTGTGTTGGACAGGTGAGTGTATTGGACAGGTGAGTGTGTTGGACAGGTGAGTGTGTTGGACAGGTGAGTGTATTGGACAGGTGAGTGTGTTGGACAGGTTAGTGTGTTGGACAGGTTAGTGTGTTGGACAGGTGAGTGTGTTGTATAGGTGAGTGTATTGGACAGGTTAGTGTGTTGGACAGGTGAGTGTATTGGACAGGTGAGTGTGTTGGACAGGTGAGTGTGTTGGATAGGTGAGTGTATTGGACAGGTTAGTGTGTTGGACAGGTGAGTGTATTGGACAGGTGAGTGTGTTGGACAGGTGAGTGTGTTGGACAGGTGAGTGTGTTGGACAGGTGAGTGTGTTGGACAGGTTAGTGTGTTGGACAGGTGAGTGTGTTGGACAGGTGAGTGTGTTGGATAGGTGAGTGTATTGGACAGGTTAGTGTTGGACAGGTGAGTGTGTTGGACAGGTTAGTGTTGGACAGGTAAGTGTGTCAGACAGGTGAGTGTGTTGGATAGGTGAGTGTGTTGGACAGGTGACTGTATTGGACAGGTGAGTGTTGGACAGGTGAGTGTATTGGACAGGTGAGTGTATTGGACAGGTTAGTGTTGGACAGGTGAGTGTGTTGGACAGGTTAGTGTGTTGGACAGGTTAGTGTTGGACAGGTTAGTGTGTTGGACAGGTGAGTGTTGGACAGGTGAGTGTGTTGGACAGGTTAGTGTTGGACAGGTAAGTGTGTTGGACAGGTGAGTGTGTTGGATAGGTGAGTGTATTGGACAGGTTAGTGTTGGACAGGTGAGTGTGTTGGACAGGTTAGTGTTGGACAGGTGAGTGTGTTGGACAGGTTAGTGTTGGACAGGTTAGTGTGTTGGACAGGTGAGTGTGTTGGACAGGTGAGTGTATTGGACAGGTGAGTGTGTTGGACAGGTGAGTGTATTGGACAGGTGAGTGTGTTGGACAGGTGAGTGTGTTGGACAGGTGAGTGTGTTGGACAGGTTAGTGTGTTGGACAGGTGAGTGTGTTGGACAGGTGAGTGTATTGGACAGGTGAGTGTGTTGGACAGGTGAGTGTATTGGACAGGTGAGTGTGTTGGACAGGTGACTGTATTGGACAGGTGAGTGTTGGACAGGTGAGTGTATTGGACAGGTGAGAGTATTGGACAGGTGAGTGTGTTGGACAGGTGAGTGTGTTGGACAGGTGAGTGTATTGGACAGGTGAGTGTGTTGGACAGGTGAGTGTATTGGACAGGTTAGTGTGTTGGACAGGTGAGTGTATTGGACAGGTGAGTGTATTGGACAGGTGAGTGTGTTGGACAGGTTAGTGTGTTGGACAGGTGAGTGTGTTGGACAGGTGAGTGTGTTGGATAGGTGAGTGTATTGGACAGGTTAGTGTGTTGGACAGGTTAGTGTATTGGACAAGTGAATGTATTGGACAGGTTAGTGTGTTGGACAGGTGAGTGTGCTGGACAGGTGAGTGTTGGACAGGTGAGTGTTGGACAGGTGAGTGTGTTGGACAGGTGAGTGTATTGGACAGGTGAGTGTTGGACAGGTTAGTGTGTTGGACAGGTTAGTGTGTTGGACAGGTGAGTGTATTGGACAAGTGAGTGTATTGGACAGGTGAGTGTGTTGGACAGGTGAGTGTGTTGGACAGGTGAGTGTATTGGACAGGTTAGTGTGTTGGACAGGTGAGTGTGTTGGACAGGTGAGTGTATTGGACAGGTGAGTGTGTTGGACAGGTTAGTGTGTTGGACAGGTTAGTGTGTTGGACAGGTGAGTGTATTGGACAGGTGAGTGTGTTGGACAGGTTAGTGTGTTGGACAGGTGAGTGTGTTGGACAGGTGAGTGTGTTGGACAGATGAGTGTGTTGGACAGGTGAGTGTGTTGGACAGGTGAGTGTATTGGACAGGTGAGTGTGTTGGACAGGTTAGTGTGTTGGACAGGTTAGTGTGTTGGACAGGTGAGTGTGTTGGACAGGTGAGTGTTGGACAGGTGAGTGTATTGGACAGGTGAGTGTGTTGGACAGGTTAGTGTGTTGGACAAGTGAGTGTGTTGGACAGGTGAGTGTGTTGGACAGGTGAGTGTGTTGGACAGGTGAGTGTGTTGGACAGGTTAGTGTTGGACAGGTGAGTGTGTTGGACAGGTTAGTGTTGGACAGGTAAGTGTGTCAGACAGGTGAGTGTGTTGGATAGGTGAGTGTGTTGGACAGGTGAGTGTGTTGGACAGGTGAGTGTATTGGACTCACCTGTCCAATACAGGTGTGTGAGCCTGTGTCCAGCGTCCTCTCTCTGGTCTTGTTCTTCAGGGTGTGTGAGTCTGTGTCCAGCGTCCTCTCTCTGGTCTTGTTCTTCAGGGTGTGTGAGTCTGTGTCCAGCGTCCTCTCTCTGGTCTTGTTCTTCAGGGTGTGTGAGTCTGTGTCCAGCGCCCTCTCTCTGGTCTTGTTCTTCAGGGTGTGTGAGTCTGTGTCCAGCTCCCTCTCTCTGGTCTTGTTCTTCAGGGTGTGTGAGTCTGTGTCCAGCTCCCTCTCTCTGGTCTTGTTCTTCAGGGTGTGTGAGCCTGTGTCCAGCGTCCTCTCTCTGGTCTTGTTCTTCAGGGTGTGTGAGTCTGTGTCCAGCGCCCTCTCTCTGGTCTTGTTCTTCAGGGTGTGTGAGTCTGTGTCCAGCTCCCTCTCTCTGGTCTTGTTCTTCAGGGTGTGTGAGTCTGTGTCCAGCTCCCTCTCTCTGGTCTTGTTCTTCAGGGTGTGTGAGCCTGTGTCCAGCGTCCTCTCTCTGGTCTTGTTCTTCAGGGTGTGTGAGTCTGCGTCCTCTCTCTGGTCTTGTTCTTCAGGGTGTGTGAGTCTGCGTCCTCTCTCTGGTCTTGTTCTTCAGGGTGTGTGAGTCTGTGTCCAGCGTCCTCTCTCTGGTCTTGTTCTTCAGGGTGTGTGAGTCTGTGTCCAGCGTCCTCTCTCTGGTCTTGTTCTTCAGGGTGTGTGAGTCTGTGTCCA
>NC_140242.1:845565-865565 GCF_949987555.1 Borostomias antarcticus | reverse complement strand
ATGGGAGACTACAGAGGGCTTGATAGCCTAGCGGTTTAGAGCCTTGGGCCGGTAGTAAAGGTGAAAGGTCGCTGGTTCTAAGCCGAGTAGGTGAAAGATATATGCCCTTAAGCAAGGCACTTACACAACCCCAGCTGCTCCTGTAAGTGGATCTGGATAAGAGCATCTGAATGAGTCAAATGTGAAAAGATCTCAAGCTCTGCTGAACCGCTCAGTATCAAATAAGGTGTGCTAGCCACCAAACATTCTCTGAACCTCCCGTGTGTGTGTGTGTGTGTGTGTGTGTGTGTGTGTGTGTGTGTGTGTGTGTGTGTGTGTGTGTGTGTGTGTGTGTGTGTGTGTGTGTGTGTGTGTCTGTGTGTGTGTGTGTGTGTGTGTGTGTGTGTGTGTGTGTGTGTGTGTGTGTGTGTCTGTGTGTGTGTGTGTGTGTGTGTGTGTGTGTGTTTTCATGAGAATGTAGAGGAGCTACTGACCCGTAGTGCTGGTTTGACCCTGCTGTAATAGCTGTCTGTGTTTGCTGTTATTATATCATCATAAGGTCTGATGGTGATGGGAACAGGCTAAGCTTTGATCACTGAGTCTGACTGACACAACACACACACACACACACACACGCACACGCACACACACACACACACACACACACACACACACAGAGAGCTCATAGAGCTGTCACTTTTAATGAAGTTGTAGCAGACCCATCTTCTAAAGTTATGACAAACAGACAAATATGCATAGCCTGCACACACACACACACACACACACACACACACACTAGGGTTGATTTGATACACAAATTGCACCACTCTGATATAATCTGGTTTATGTGCACACTAGCCTGTGGCCGTCCTGTCCCTGTGAAGAAAGTGGGCTCGGCCTCAGGTCAGGAGAAGGTGGTGGGCGGAGCCAATGCTCTGGAGGGGGAGTGGCCATGGCAGGTCAGCCTCCACTTCTCTGGTAACCTGTACTGCGGCGCCTCCGTCCTGTCCCCCGATTGGCTCATCTCAGCTGGCCACTGCTTCAGCAAGGACAGGTGTGTTGACGCTCTCTGTGTACTGAACATATGCTGCATTCAAGTGCACCTCGGAAATATCGTATTTATCAGTCTATTTACGAGTTACGAGCACATGAACGGCCCCCCAAAGTCAGAATTACAAGTGGGAAATTGGGAAGTAACGATGATACCCGAGTTCCCAGTTGTGATGTTGCGTGTCGTTTTGGACAGCAAAACTGGCGGAAAGTATGGAAACATAAAATTAAGTATGGAAGCATACAATTATATACAGTATTTCGTTATTCTGTTCATATTAGCTATTATTTGCACACTTCCATGTATTCAGTTCTTAGCTGTAGCAAGCAAGCAAACTTGTTCCTATTGAAGCATGCCAGGTGTGTGACACTGACGTTACAGCATTGATGAGGGAATCTAAACGTTAAATGAAAGAGATAATGTTAGTCTACGTGTAACTATCCCTTATTGTATTAGCCTATGCCTTGTCTTCTGTGTTCGTAGATGAGTCCATACTAGGACAAAATAGGACCAGGAGCTCTGTGCTACTTGCTTTCGGTGATTATAAATCAGCCACAAAAAACAGCCTTCGTTCTGATGTCCATGTTTGTTGATGTTTTGTTGCTCTTTCCGACCCAGAGCACTTGAATGCGTGTATGTTGTAATTATGACTGGTAAGAACAAGCTTCCGAGGTGCACTTGAACACAGCAATACTTCTGATATGCATACTAGAAATTCACCCCCCTAGAAACCACATTCTGAGTGTACTTCCTTTAGCAAGCAACACTTGACCACAAATCATTTGCGTCAATTAGCCAGCTACAGCAAAAAAAAAAATGATTGTGATGCCATTTGTTTCGTCGCGTGTCCTACTCCCGACCTCTCACCTCTGACCCCCGCCAGGCTCTCAGACCCGCGCCAGTGGAGCGCCCACCTGGGCATGCTGACGCAGGGCAGCGCCCGGCACGTGGCCGAGGTCCGCCGCATCGTGGTGCATGAGTACTACAGCGCGCTCACGTTCGACTACGACATGGCCCTGGTGCAGCTGAAGAGGCCGTGGCCCCAGGCCCTCAGCCCGCTGGTGCAGCCCGTGTGCCTGCCCGCCCGCTCCCAGACGCTGACCCAGGCACACCGCTGCTGGGTGACCGGCTGGGGCTACCGCTCGGAGCACGGTGAGGAACACACTGGGTCTGCACACAAGCGTCTCACAACAGCATCTTCACTTCTTTGTCAGCACAAATATACTGTATCTGACTGTATCTTTAGTTGAAGTCTCTTTTAATGGTAATTCCACTTTGTTATCCTCTCAAACAACACTTACTGTAAGGATACACAACACAAACAACACAAACAAACATCAGGGTCCACTCAGTCCAACAGTGTTTGTGTTGTGTATCCTTACTGTAAGTGTTGTCTGAGATGTCTTTTAATAGCTCTCAAATGGGTATTTTAATTATACATTTCTCCTGCAAGACTTAAACTTAGACTCTCAAACTGAACTGCCCTCAAACTGAACTGAGTACTCCTTGTACTCAATGAGGTCATTTGTCATACAGCACACATTAAAAACACATATAGACACTTCAAATCACAAACAAACAACAGCAATACAAATCATCTGTAGGAGCCATCAAAATATCCCAGTTCATCCAAAGTGCATGTCAGAATAAATTACAATATCATGTGTCTATCAATAGTATCCTGTAGATAAAACCCCCTAGTCGTATTCCTCATGTGTATACTGGACAGTATCCCCACATTCCTAATGGCTTCCACATCTCCAGCACCTGAGACTGTTAATGTGTGGTGTTTAATGTGCTGACTGAATGAAAGCACCTGTGTCTCCGGTCTGTCAGACAAGGTGCTGCCCTCCGTCCTGCAGAAGGCAGAGGTGTCGGTGCTGAGTCAGAGCGAGTGTAAGAGGAGGTACGGCCCTGTCTCTCCCCGCATGCTGTGTGCCGGGGTGCCCTCCGGGGAGCAGGACGCCTGTCGGGTGAGCGCCCAGCCAAACCCCCCCTCCGGCAGGAGGTTCTTCCATCTCAGGGTCCTCTACCCAGGAATGGAAACAAGGCCTGCCCATGTCCTGTACCTGTGTGTTTGTGAAAGCGTGATAGAAGTGCGGCCTCACGCTGAAAAAATGTGGGCTTTTGGTGTGGGTGAACTCTTTCCCTGTTTATGTAAAATGTCCAGCTAGCAGTTGTTCTACTAGTCCAGCTACTACCTATTCTACTAGTCCAGCTACCAGATGTTCTACTAGTCCAACAACTACCTATTCTACTAGTCCAACTACTACCTATTCTACTAGTCCAGCTACTACCTATTCTACTAGTCCAACTACTACCTGCTCTTCTAGTCCAACTACTATCTGTTCTACTAGTCCAACTACTACCTATTCTACTAGTCCAGTTGTTCTACTAGTCCAACTACTACCTATTCTACTAGTCCAGCTACCAGCTGTTTTAATAGTCCAACAACTACCTGTTCTACTAATCAAACGACTACAGTACCTGTTCTACTAGTACAACTACTACTTGTTCTAGTCCAACTGCTGCCTGTTCTACCAGTCCAACTACTACCTGCTCTTCTAGTCCAACTACTATCTATTCTACTAGTCCAACTACCTATCTATTCTACTAGTCCAAATACTATCTGTTCTACTAGTCCAAATACTATCTATTCTACTAGTCCAAATACTATCTGTTCTACTAGTCCAAATACTATCTGTTCTTCTAGTCCAAATACTATCTATTCTACTAGTCCAACTACTATCTATTCTACTAGTCCAAATACTATCTATTCTACTAGTCCAAATACTATCTATTCTACTAGTCCAAATACTATCTGTTCTACTAGTCCAACTACTATCTGTTCTACTAGTCCAACTACTATCTATTCTACTAGTCCAAATACTATCTGTTCTACTAGTCCAACTACTATCTGTTCTACTAGTCCAACTACTATCTATTCTACTAGTCCAAATACTATCTATTCTACTAGTCCAAATACTATCTGTTCTACTAGTCCAAATACTATCTGTTCTTCTAGTCCAAATACTATCTATTCTACTAGTCCAACTACTATCTATTCTACTAGTCCAACTACTATCTGTTCTACTAGTCCAAATACTATATATTCTACTAGTCCAAATACTATCTGTTCTACTAGTCCAAATACTATCTGTTCTACTAGTCCAAATACTATCTATTCTACTAGTCCAAATACTATCTATTCTACTAGTCCAAATACTATCTATTCTACTAGTCCAAATACTATCTGTTCTACTAGTCCAAATACTATCTATTCTACAAGTCCAAATACTATCTGTTCTACTAGTCCAAATACTATCTATTCTACTAGTCCAAATACTATCTATTCTACTAGTCCAACTACTATCTATTCTACTAGTCCAACTACTATCTATTCTACTAGTCCAAATACTATCTGTTCTACTAGTCCAACTACTATCTATTCTACTAGTCCAAATACTATCTATTCTACTAGTCCAAATACTATCTATTCTACTAGTCCAACTACTATATGTTCTACTAGTCCAACTACTATCTATTCTACTAGTCCAAATACTATCTATTCTACTAGTCCAAATACTATCTATTCTACTAGTCCAACTACTATATGTTCTACTAGTCCAACTACTATCTATTCTACTAGTCCAAATACTATCTATTCTACTAGTCCAACTACTATCTATTATACTAGTCCAAATACTATCTATTCTACTAGTCCAACTACTATCTGTTCTACTAGTCCAACTACAACCTGTTCTACTAGTCCAAATACTATCTATTCTACTAGTCCAAATACTATCTATTCTACTAGTCCAAATACTATCTGTTCTACTAGTCCAAATACTATCTATTCTACTAGTCCAACTACTATCTGTTCTACTAGTCCAACTACTATCTGTTCTACTAGTCCAAATACTATCTATTCTACTAGTCCAACTACTATCTGTTCTACTAGTCCAACTACTATCTATTCTACTAGTCCAACTACAACCTGTTCTACTAGTCCAAATACTATCTGTTCTACTAGTCCAAATACTATCTTTTCTTCTAGTCCAAATACTATCTATTCTACTAGTCCAAATACTATCTATTCTACTAGTCCAAATACTATCTATTCTACTAGTCCAACTACTATCTGTTCTACTAGTCCAAATACTATCTGTTCTACTAGTCCAAATAATATCTGTTCTACTAGTCCAAATACTATCTGTTCTTCTAGTCCAAATACTATCTATTCTACTAGTCCAACTACTATATGTTCTACTAGTCCAACTACTATCTATTCTACTAGTCCAACTACTATCTATTCTACTAGTCCAACTACTATCTATTCTACTAGTCCAACTACTATCTATTCTACTAGTCCAAATACTATCTATTCTACTAGTCCAAATACTATCTATTCTACTAGTCCAAATACTATCTATTCTACTAGTCTAAATACTAGGCCTATCTATTCTACTAGTCCAAATACTATCTATTCTACTAGTCCAAATACTATCTATTCTACTAGTCCAAATACTAGGCCTATCTATTCTACTAGTCCAAATACTATCTATTCTACTAGTCCAACTACTATCTGTTCTACTAGTCCAACTACTTTATGTTCTACTAGTCCAAATACTATCTGTTCTACTAGTCCAACTACTATCTATTCTACTAGTCCAAATACTATCTGTTCTACTAGTCCAAATACTATCTATTCTACTAGTCCAAATACTATCTGTTCTACTAGTCCAAATACTATCTGTTCTTCTAGTCCAAATACTATCTATTCTACTAGTCCAACTACTATATGTTCTACTAGTCCAAATACTATCTATTCTACTAGTCCAAATACTATCTATTCTACTAGTCCAAATACTATCTGTTCTACTAGTCCAACTACTATCTGTTCTACTAGTCCAACTACTATCTATTCTACTAGTCCAAATACTATCTGTTCTACTAGTCCAAATACTATCTATTCTACTAGTCCAAATACTATCTGTTCTACTAGTCCAAATACTATCTGTTCTTCTAGTCCAAATACTATCTATTCTACTAGTCCAACTACTATATGTTCTACTAGTCCAAATACTATCTATTCTACTAGTCCAAATAATATCTGTTCTACTAGTCCAAATACTATCTGTTCTTCTAGTCCAAATACTATCTATTCTACTAGTCCAACTACTATATGTTCTACTAGTCCAACTACTATCTATTCTACTAGTCCAACTACTATCTATTCTACTAGTCCAACTACTATCTATTCTACTAGTCCAAATACTATCTATTCTACTAGTCCAAATACTATCTATTCTACTAGTCCAAATACTATCTATTCTACTAGTCCAACTACTATCTGTTCTACTAGTCCAAATACTATCTATTCTACCAGTCCAAATACTATCTGTTCTACTAGTCCAAATACTATCTATTCTACTAGTCCAAATACTATCTATTCTACTAGTCCAACTACCAGATGTTCTACTAGTCCAAATACTATCTATTCTACTAGTCCAACTACCAGATGTTCTACTAGTCCAAATACTATCTATTCTACTAGTCCAAATACTATCTGTTCTACTAGTCCAAATACTATCTATTCTACTAGTCCAAATACTATCTATTCTACTAGTCCAAATACTATCTATTCTACTAGTCCAACTACTATCTGTTCTACTAGTCCAAATACTATCTGTTCTTCTAGTCCAAATACTATCTATTCTACTAGTCCAACTACCAGATGTTCTACTAGTCCAAATACTATCTATTCTACTAGTCCAAATACTATCTGTTCTACTAGTCCAAATACTATCTATTCTACTAGTCCAAATACTATCTATTCTACTAGTCCAAATACTATCTATTCTACTAGTCCAACTACTATCTGTTCTACTAGTCCAAATACTATCTGTTCTTCTAGTCCAAATACTATCTATTCTACTAGTCCAAATACTATCTGTTCTACTAGTCCAAATACTATATGTTCTTCTAGTCCAAATACTATCTGTTCTACTAGTCCAAATACTATCTATTCTACTAGTCCAAATACTATCTGTTCTACTAGTCCAAATACTATCTATTCTACTAGTCCAAATACTATCTGTTCTACTAGTCCAAATACTATCTATTCTACTAGTCCAAATACTATCTATTCTACTAGTCCAACTACTATCTGTTCTACTAGTCCAAATACTATCTGTTCTTCTAGTCCAAATACTATCTATTCTACTAGTCCAACTACTATCTGTTCTACTAGTCCAAATACTATCTATTCTACTAGTCCAACTACTATCTGTTCTTCTAGTCCAACTACTATCTGTTCTACTAGTCCAAATACTATCTGTTCTACTAGTCCAAATACTATCTATTCTACTAGTCCAAATACTATCTGTTCTACTAGTCCAAATACTATCTATTCTACTAGTCCAACTGCTATCTGTTCTACTAGTCCAACTACTATCTGTTCTACTAGTCCAAATACTATCTATTCTACTAGTCCAACTACAACCTGTTCTACTAGTCCAACTACTATCTATTCTACTAGTCCAAATACTATCTGTTCTTCTAGTCCAAATACTATCTATTCTACTAGTCCAAATACTATCTGTTCTTCTAGTCCAACTACCAGATGTTCTACTAGTCCAACTACTACTGCCTGTTCTTGTACTACAGTACTCCAACTAGTCCACCTACTACCTGTCCTTGACATGAGATGTGCTGTTCCCTCCTCAGGGGGACTCGGGGGGGCCTCTGTCCTGTAGGGGCCCCAGGGGGCGCTGGTTCCTGATGGGCATCGTGAGCTGGGGCGCAGGGTGCGGCCGGCCCAACCTGCCAGGGGTCTACACCCGGGTCAGCAAGTTCAGCTCCTGGATCCACCGCTACATCACCTGACCCAAACACTCACTGGTCCTCACACTTCTGGTGCTCCACAGCTATATCACCTGACCCAAACACTCACTGCTCACACTTCTGGTGCTCCACAGCTATATCACCTGACCCAAACACTCACTGGTCCTCACACTTCTGGTGCTCCACAGCTATATCACCTGACCCAAACACTCACTGGTCCTCACACTTCTGGTGCTTCACAGCTATATCACCTGACCCAAACACTCACTGGTCCTCACACTTCTGGTGCTCCACAGCTATATCACCTGACACTCACTGGTCCTCACACTTCTGGTGCTCCACAGCTATATCACCTGACCCAAACACTCACTGGTCCTCACACTTCTGGTGCTCCACAGCTATATCACCTGACACTCACTGGTCCTCACACTTCTGGTGCTCCACAGCTATATCACCTGACCCAAACACTCACTGGTCCTCACACTTCTGGTGCTCCACAGCTATATCACCTGACCCAAACACTCACTGGTCACACTTCTGGTGCTGTGTCAGCTGGTTTTCACCAGAGCTGATGATACAAAGAGAGAGAGTGTAGAGTGAGAATGTATGTGGTAGCAATGTATACAGCACATTGAAAACTGGCACTTCAAGCAAATACTGTTCAGTGACCGATGATAACTGGCTACTATGTGATTACTGATTTGACTATGTGACCAATCCTAGCTCATTACAAAACAGAGTTGTAGGATGCCTCACAGTGATGGGTATATTTAAATTCAACAATAAAATTCCATGAAACGAGATATTCAACTTTTCAACCTTTCAAAAATGTATGTCCTTCCTAACAATCTTTCTCTCTCCTCCTCACACTAACATTAAGTTACCTGTAACCTTTTTAATAATCGAATGTATCAATGATGTCATACAGTATTATGAGAGCCAATAAACGATTAGTCCAACATGAGCAGTGTTTCTTTAATTTACTGCAACGTTATTACTTATGTCTCTTTGTTTAATCATGATGAGTAGCCTGCACTCATCTTGTTACATTGACTGAATAATAATTGCAGGTTTGGTCTCCTCAGAGACCATGCATGTCAGCCAAGAACCCATGTTTGTAATACCGCGCGCACCGTGCCATCTCTGGTCCGTTCAGGTTCTCTGTCCACACAGCGGAGGAGTTTGCCCACATATCTGTCGCACGGATGCTTGTGTGGATTGTACTTTCATAGTGGTCCCATTGTCCCGCGCTGCATGCTGGGGCTCCGTGTGACACCTGTGCAGGTAAAGCACTGAATGCACCGCGTCCGACCCGCTCAGGTTGGGTTTCTGGACTGGTTGGGTTTCTGGAAGAAGCGATCGCCAGGGTCTCCTCTCTCCATCATTTCTATGCCTGAGGTATTGTTGTCTATCGCCGCCACGGATCCAAACGGGACTGTGCCATGAGGTCTCTCCCCGAAAGAAGAACTTGTGAAGTTTACAGCGTCTCTGGTTATTATGGGCATTGCTATTCGTCCGCCAGTGGCTCCGCACAGGTAAGAGCTGCACCTCAACCACGGAGTTTTCATCCATCCCGAAAAGAGAGAGATATGGAGGCGGGGAATCTGAATATCGCTCTGTCTAGGCAGGCCTACCGGTATCCATTTGCCTATGCATGATTGTGGACCGGTTAACCAAAAAGATGTTTAAATGCTCGATGTAGACTTATTTTTATTTTACCCAGTTGTTCTGAATCACTGGTAGCCTAATGGCTTCAGTCGAAGCAGCTCTGGTTCATCTTAATTGTGGAACCCGTCTCTAGGGGCTCTGGTTCATCTTAATTGTAGAACCCGTCTCTAGGGGCTCTGGTTCATCTTAATTGTAGAACCCGTCTCTAGGGGCTCTGGTTCATCTTAATTGTGGAACCCGTCTCTAGGGGCTCTGGTTCATCTTAATTGTAGAACCCGTCTCTAGGGGCTCTGGTTCGTCTTAATTGTGGAACCCGTCTCTAGGGGCTCTGGTTCGTCTTAATTGTGGAACCCGTCTCTAGGGGCTCTGGTTCATCTTAATTGTAGAACCCGTCTCTAGGGGCTCTGGTTCGTCTTAATTGTGGAACCCGTCTCTAGGGGTATCCGGTTCTCGCGCTCATGAATGTCCGCGTCTCGCGCGCCCCTTGATTGGGCGCTGAAACCGCTGCGCGAGGCCGTGGGAACGCGGGAACGTGGGAACGCGGGAACGCAGACCCTCTCGAGCCGCTTTGTGCGCTTTTCCCGGGGAATCTGGCCAAGGCGCTCAATGTTTCAGTTGGGTTCCTTTCAACTAAAAAAATATGTTGCTCTCTATCAATCAGGAGTGCTTAGCATTTACTGATGGTGGTGGCAAATATGCTGGTATGTTCATTCAGGGAACTACAGTATATCTAATTAATTTGAACTTGGAATTCTTGGTGGGCCAAATTTTAAAACCCCTATAGGCTACTGACCCCTATAGGCTACTGACCGCCTCACCTGATGCCGAGTGATATGGAAAAGAGAGGGAGAGTTAAAGTCACTTATCAAGAGAGGTTTGAGTTAATGCCTGTCTCTGGTAGGGAGAGGGGGTCTTGGAGCCCACCCAGTCTCTCAGCCCCCCCGCGGAGGCCCAGGCTGAGGCGGAAGGGAGGGTTCTCGGGGGCCAGCCTCCGATCTGTGGGTCATGGAGGAGGGCGCTGGGCGTCCTGCCGCTCCTGCCCTTCATGGCAGCCATTGCACTGACGCTACACTTCTTTACATGTAAGTAGGCCGACACATGCCTCCAAGAAGTATATGTGTGTGTGTGCGTTTGATTGAGTGTGTGTGTGCATGCGTGTGCGTTCAAGCCTATGAGAGAGTGTGTATGTGCCCGCATTGATGAATTGATATAATGAGCTGAATGATGTCTTTGAACTCTCATACAACAATGCTTTAAATTGTCCCTGAACACGATACTTCAGTGTGCTGACGCCTGCCTCTAGCTCCACCCCCTTCAGTGTTCTACCTGCCTCTAGCTCCACCCCCTTCAGTGTTCTACCTGCCTCTAGCTCCACCCCCTTCAGTGTTCTACCTTGGCGGCAGCGTGGAGTTCCCCAACCTCAGCTTCTCATTGGACCTGACTGACCCCGCCTCCCCGCAGTTCCACCTCCAGACTCAGTCTCTGAGCCATTATGTAAGTGTAGCTGTCTCTTCTTTAAAATAACGCTCACTGACTCCCTCTGAAGGCCACTCCGAGGATAGGACGCCCACCGCACATGTTCAGTTGTGGTTGTATTCCTGTCCTGCTACCAGAAGTGCTCATGCCGCGCTGTCCTGCTGCAAGTCCACCCAATAAATGTCAATGTAGAGTTTAGTGGCTGTGTGTGTATTTGTGTGGCGTTCTAGAACGCAGATCCCCAATCCCTCTCTCTTTCTCTGACCCCACGCCCACAATTTCTCTTCCTCTTTTTCATTCCCTCTCTCTCCTTCTCTCTCACTCTGTCCCCTGCCCCCCCCCCCCCCCTCCCCTGATTCTCTGTGGCGGTATTAAATGTAAAGCTTGGTGTAACAGGAGCCTGGCTCGGTGTGTGTGTGTGGGGCCAGGGGGCCCCTGGGGAACGCGGGGGCCTTTCAGAGCCGAGGACAAGCCCGGCGTTTGTGAGTCCGTCAGGGCCCGGGCAGCCGGAGTGAGAGGAAGAGCAGGCCCTCAATAAAAACATTGTCTGTGTGGCTTTCACACAATCAGCCATTCTGTGTCTACACTGCTGGGAGAGAGAGACACACAGAGGACAGGCGGAGAGGGAGACCTACAGACGGAGGGAGGGACGGGGGTGGGGGGGAGGAAGGGAAGGTATGGGATGGTAGGAAGAGAAACAGATGGAAGGAAGAAAGGAAACGGATTTGGCAGCGGAAGGAGATGGAGCAAACATTTAACTCGGGCAAGAGACATGGAGACAGGTTAATGATAAGGGGGTGAAAGTCCCAAAGGGTTGTGGGTAATTCCTCCTGTAATCATCCCCCCCCCCCTACCGTGGGTGAGTTGGTGGGGCGGTCCACTGGCCCATGGTTCTGAGCAGCGTTGTGTTCATTAAAGGCTGTCTGAACCCAGCCCAGGGACCCATACCACCCATGACCTACCTACATGACTGGGAGATACGAGGACAATGGAGCTCTGTGCTGCCCAGAGCCAATATCTCACTCACTCACTCACACGCACACACACACACACACACACACACACACATGCATATTCACTCAAACGTATTCATTCGCGTACATATTCGCGCATGCACGCAAACACACACATACAAGAACAGGGCTTTTGTACTCAGACTGCAGGTTCCGCCAGGTGTGCTAGAATATCACACACACACACACACGCACACACACACACACACACACACACACACACACACACACACACACACACACACACACACACACTCCCAGCACTGTGATGTCACATCTGGTGTATACAGTAGCTGTATGTGGTGTCCAGTAACACTGCTCTCTCTCTCTCTGTGTCTTTATCTCTCTGGTGTTTGTCTCAACCTCGCGGCCCTGGTAACCCGATGGTGTGGTCAACCTCGCGGCCCTGGTAACCCGATGGTGTGCTCAGTTCTCCCAGCTGTACAGGGCGTCTCCCTGGGGCTCCTACCACCTCCGCTCAGGAATAACTGCCTTCAGGTGAGACCCCGTGGCGCAGGAAGGCCTTACCAGACTCTAGTACTCGAACAGAACATATATATTTATATTAACCTCCATATGTTATATTTACCTCCATCCCGGCGGGAGGTAATGTCTTTGGTGGTATGTTTTTATTGGTTGGTTTATTTGCTAGTTGGCAGGGTTACGCAAAAAGTGCCAGACCAATTCTCATGAAACTTGGTGGGTGCGGGGGGGCTGGGGGGGTGGTAGCATGGGTCAACTTAGAACCCTTTACATTTTGGAGCGGATCCACTGGCCGCCCAAACACGGCTGGGCTGGCCATTCACCTCTATTCATTTTTTGGACTAGGATTTCGTGAAAACCACCAGACCGATTTTCATGAGACTAAGCCGGTGGGTGTGGCATGTGTAGCATATGAGAGAGTGTGTATGTTCCCACATGGATGAGTTGTGTGGCATGTGTAGCATATGAGAGAGTGTGTATGTTCCCACATGGATGAGTTGTGTGGCATGTGTAGCATATGAGAGTGTGTATGTTCCCACATGGATGAGTTGTGTGGCATGTGTAGCATATGAGAGAGTGTGTGTGTTCCCACATGGATGAGTTGTGTGGCATGTGTAGCATATGAGAGAGTGTGTATGTTCCCACATGGATGAGTTGTGTGGCATGTGTAGCATATGAGAGAGTGTGTGTGTTCCCACATGGATGAGTTGTGTGGCATGTGTAGCATATGAGAGAGTGTGTATGTTCCCACATGGATGAGTTGTGTGGCATGTGTAGCATATGAGAGAGTGTGTATGTTCCCACATGGATGAGTTGTGTGGCATGTGTAGCATATTAGAGAGTGTGTATGTTCCCACATGGATGAGTTGATATAAAAAATGTAAAACCAAATAAGCCGTCACCCTTTTTTTTAAACTCTCAAACAACAATGTTTTCAAGCATGTGAGAGAGCATTAGGCTGAGCATGAAGTTCTCAACCTAACGAATGCAGCAATACTAAACATGTCTTGCTCGCACACACAGTGCCACTAAAGGCATTCATGCGCGGAGGTGTTCTCCGAGCACCATTTCTAGTACTGTATTAGTGATATTGAATAAATACAGTAACTGTGAAGAGTGGCAATGTTGTTAAGACATCCACTCTTGGTCGGTGTAAGAGTTCACAACGTTGTTGTCCATTCTTGGACAGTGAAGGAACAGAAGGACTGAAGGTGTTCTACTGGAGTAAGTTCTCTGCCCCTGACGGCGTTGCCATGGAGATCCAGCGGTGGAGTCCGGAGCGCGCGCAGCGGCGTCTCCCCGGCAACAACAAGCTGCTGTACAGCCGCAACGAGGAGCGCTACTACCTGGAGAGAGATGAGGACGTCCTCAACCTGCTGGGTAGTAACTCCCTCTCTCTCCCTCTGACCCCCTCTCTCTCCCTCTCTCTCCCTCTCTCTTACTCTCTCTCCCTCTGACCCCCTCTCTCTCCCTCTCTCTCTCCCTCTCTCTCCCTCTCTCTCCCTCTGCCCCCCTCTCTCTCTCCCTCTCTCCCTCTCTCTCCCTCTGACCCCCTCTCTCTCTCCCTCTCTCCCTCTCTCTCCCTCTGACCCCCTCTCTCTCTCCCTCTCTCCCTCTCTCTCCCTCTGACCCCCTCTCTCTCTCCCTCTCTCTCTCCCTCTCTCTCCCTCTCTCTCCCTCTGACCCCCTCTCTCTCTCCCTCTGTCTTACTCTCTCTCCCTCTCTCTTACTCTCTCTCCCTCTCTCTCCCTCTGCCCCCTCTCTCTCTCCCTCTCTCTCTCCCTCTCTCTCCCTCTCTCTCCCTCTGCCCCCTCTCTCTCTCCCTCTCTCTCTCCCCCTCTCTCTCTCTCTCTCCCTCTGCCTCCCTCTCTCTCTCTCTCTCTCTCCCTCTGCCCCCCTCTCTCTCTCCCTCTCTCTCTCCCTCTCTCCCTCTCTCTCCCTCTGCCCCTCTCTCTCTCCCTCTCTCTCCCTCTGCCCCCTCTCTCTCTCCCTCTCTCTCTCCCTCTCTCTCCCTCTGCCCCCCTCTCTCTCTCCCTCTCTCTCCCTCTGCCCCCTCTCTCTCTCTCTCTCCCTCTGCCCCCCCCTCTCTCTCCCTCTCTCTTTCCTCTGTCTCTCTCCGCCGTCTCACACCTCTCTTTCTTTCTTGACCTCTGTCTCTATGTCTGTCTCTGTCCCCCTAATGATGTGTAACAGATGTATGGTATGATCAACTGTAACCTACTATGCTACCACCAGTAGGTCTTTTCTCTGGATAGAGGAACATGTCCTCTGGTAATAGTTGTGTCATGCGTGTATCAGGCCTGGACTCTGATGACTACGATTCGGAGGACAAGGCTGACAAAATCAAGAACCCAAACTCTCTGCAGAGTGGCAAGTGGCAGTTGGGATTCCAAGGTGAGGAAAGAAGGCATAACTGATATTTCGAACCCTATCACTATCACAAAATGTTAACCCTATTAAATTAGGGGTTAAATAGGGATTTGTTGTGTGTGTGTGTGTGCGTGTGTGTGTGTGTGTGTGTGTGTGTGTGTGTGTGGGTGGGGGGAGGTTAGCATGGGTGCGTGCAGCAGCAGTGACGGTGGGGTTTAATGCTGCTTCATAAATAGCAAATATCAAGCCTTTAATGGTCTGTGACCTATCAGGTCCATTAATGTTGATCAGAACCACAGATTCATCTGATCTAAACCTCCTCTCTCTGATCTGAACCTCCTCTCTCTGATCTGAACCTCCTCTCTCTGATCTAAACCTCCTCTCTCTGATCTGAACCTCCTCTCTCTGATCTGAACCTCCTCTCTCTGATCTAAACCTCCTCTCTCTGATCTAAACCTCCTCTCTCTGATCTGAACCTCCTCTCTCTGATCTAAACCTCCTCTCTCTGATCTAAACCTCCTCTCTCTGATCTGAACCTCCTCTCTCTGATCTAAACCTCCTCTCTCTGATCTAAACCTCCTCTCTCTGATCTGAACCTCCTCTCTCTGATCTGAACCTCCTCTCTCTGATCTGAACCTCCTCTCTCTGATCTGAACCTCCTCTCTCTGATCTGAACCTCCTCTCTCTGTGTGTAGCCATGTCCTTTGACCTCTATGCCAAATATGGTAACAACCGCACCCTGAGCCTGGTGAGCCCTAAGAAGCCGTACTACCAGTGGCGTCTGCGCGTGCCGTCGGGTCACGTGGTGCGCCTGGTGGTCCTCACCCTGCAGGGGGCCACGCCCGGGAGCTGCTCCGCCCACAAACTCTCCGCCTACGACTTCCTGCTCCCCCTGCAGAACAAGATCATCGCCAGGTAGATTAGTAGTTGATTTGTGGGTTGGTGGTTTATTTGAACTTTAGGGTCTGACAGTTTTGAATTTATGGTGGACTGCTCCTTTAATGGAGTAGACTCCTTTTATATTCATCCCCTTGATAAAGTTAAACAAAAGAGATCATGTAAAATAAACCATATAAGTAATGAGTTTTATTTCAAGCTAAAAAAAAAAGAATGCAGAAAATGATATCTATACTCTAATGGCAGAAATGGACCAGCAACCAGTGTCCACGTGCATTTCACTGCCAGGCCGCTAGAGGGCGCTACAAGATTGAAGTGGCCATATCTCCACGTGGGAAGGTCACATTGGTTTGGACTGGCAGAAAGCTCTCCACGCAGCATTACAGTACCTAAACATGTCCCACTCACGTGCACAGCACAGAGCCACAACAAAACTTTGAGAAGCCAGCTCCCCATGTGGGGGCGCTAGAGACACGGGGTTTGGACTGGGATATGCAGGGGAGAATCCGGAGTGCACCGAACTGCCCCCTGTCTGCCCCGACCTGAGCGGGCGCCACAGAACCACCCGGAACACGGCCACCCATTCACCTCCATTCATTTGGAAGAGCCTGAACATGTTTTGTTTGCTAGTAGGTGGTATTCATTCTGTTCACAACAACACGATGGACAGCCAGGTGAAATAGCTCCAGGGGACCTGGTCCCAGGCGAGTTGAACAGCTGTCCACCCAGAGACGGGATCTCTCGCTGCGGCATGAAGTTCGCGGCTAACCCGCCGAGCTCGAAACAGTTTACAACAAAAGATTACAGATTACAACAAAAGTCAAATTTTGTAATTTCTTTGGCGTACATCGTTGAATAGGTGAACACTATGACCAATTATGTGAACCAAAATGGGACAGAATGCTTTTTAAAATTTCCTAGTAAGTGACACAGCAGTGGAAAGTTGTGTGTTTTTATGGATTTCTCTGCAGCCATCTCCTCACCTGGAGAGGTCAATAACCTTTTGTCTGATGCTTTCAGGGAGCTCTCTGCCTTTCACCATGATGATGACTTTATATTACAGTTTTTTCCATCTTTATCAAGTGTATGAATAAAAAGGTGTCTACTGTACACTTAAAGGTTGCTGGTTAGCTGTGTGTGTACTGCTGCTGTTTGTTGTGACAGACTCTGAGTGTGTGTGTGGCAGGTGGTGTGGTCTGCCTGTGTCCCGGTGACAGACTGAGTGTGTGTGTGGCAGGTGACAGACTCTGACTGAGTGTGTGTGTGGCAGGTGGTGTGGTCTGCCTGTGTCCCGGTCCCCTCCGGTGATGAAGCTGACGTCGTCGGGGAACGTCATGCTGGTGACGTTCTCCTTCAGCAGGCAGAGGGATGGAGCCATCTTCAAGGCCTACTTCCAGGCCATCCCCAAAGCAGGTCACACGTTCCATATAGCTACATGCTAGAACCGTTTGCATGATAATACAGTACATAGTGTGTATAAAACACGACTGTGCTGTACTCCATGTTTTAAAGTGGACCTATTATGAAAAACTAACTTTTTTTAGTGCTTGTGTCGTATGTGTGCCGTACGTGTGGGTCTCTGATGGGTCCTACTAACACACACACTTTGAAATAAGACAACCCAGTTAAAGCTCTGAAAACAAGCCGTTCAGATTTGCCTGGCTGAAAAGAAAATAGAACAAAATCTTTAGTACTGTAGGAGTGTAACGATACACTCAGTTCACAATACAAAACAATGCATGATACTGGGTTCATGATATCGATACGATACAATATTATAACACTTTTTTTTTTCTTTTTTTTTTTTTTTACAAAACTTTAATGATGAATATATGACTGGAAAAAAAATATTTTATTCGAAAAACACAAAATACAAAACATTTTTTCACAACAGACGTGATAGTCTGGATGCAAATGAGGCGGCTTTTTGAGCACAATTAAAAAATGTGGAAAATAAGAACAGTAGGTGGCGCAGTGATTTTTAAAACACCAATTTCTATAATAAAAAACTAAAATATATAAATTGTAAATGATTTGATAATACATTTGACAATACCTATTTTGCCACCAATGGTAGTAGAAAATATAAGCTAACCAATTTCAGTACGACTTTAAGAACCTTCGTAGAGCGGTAGGGTACATCGTAACTAGGACTTTTAAAATTAAGCAATAAACCACTCAAGGCCGTGTGTTATAGTGATTTTATAACAGCTAGGGGGCGTTGTTAGGCACGACGCGAAGCGGAGTAAACCCCCCCTAGCTGTTATAAAATCACTATAACACACGGCCTCGAGTGGTTTATTGCTTTTATACAACGGTTACTACAGCTATTAGTGTAAAATAGACACACAGCAATGTAAACTATTAACATTTATTCAAAACGAAGCATCATTCCCTCAATTCCGCCGAGCAAAATAGTTCCCCTAACAAATGGGTTGCCAAGCAACAACAACAACTACAATGCATTGTATCAAATGGGAGGCGCATTAATACTGAAAATGGAATGATATGCGGTCCCAGGTGTGTGTTACAAAGTATTTTAAAACGGCTTCCAGCCAATCAGAATCAAGAACGAGAACTAACCCTTGTATAATCTGAATTCTACCCTGTACCCAACAATGCTGAGGTGAGCTATACTCATTCTCATGTGGTCTCCATCGCCCCCTGCAGGCTGTGGAGGGTCTCTGTCGTCATGGAACGGCTCCCTGGCCTCGCCCTACTACCCCGCTCACTACCCACCCAACATGGACTGCAGCTGGACACTACGCGTGAGCCCGCACACATCTCCCTCTGTGTGTGTGTGTGTGTGTGTGTGTGTGTGTGTGTGTGTGTGTATGTGTGTGTGTGTGTGTGTGTGTATAGGTGTGTTTGTGTGTGTGCATGTGTGTGTGTGTGTCTGTGTTTGTGTGTGTGTATGTGTGTGTGTGTGCGTGTGTGTGTGTGTGTGTGTGTGTGTCTGTGTTTGTGAGTGTGTATGTGTGTGTGTGTGTGTGTGTGTTTGTGTGTGTATGTGTGTGTGTGTGTGTATAGGTGTGTTTGTGTGTGTGCATGTGTGTGTGTGTGTGTGTCTGTGTATGTGTGTGTGTATGTGTGTGTGTGTGCGTGTGTGTGTGTGTATGTGTGTGTGTGTGCGTGTGTGTGTGTGTGTGTGTGTGTGTCTGTGTTTGTGAGTGTGTATGTGTGTGTGTGTGTGTGTGTGTGTGTGTGTGTGTGTGTGTGTGTGTGTGTGTGTGTGCGTGTGTGTGTGTGTGTCCAGGACAGTAGGTGGTAGAAAGGCCTCTGTCTCCTAGCCTCTCCCTGTCCCGGCCTCTTACGCGCTGCTGTGGTGTGTGGTGTGTGGTGTGTGGTGTGTGGTGTGTGGTGTGTGGTGTGTGGTTGTGTGGTGTGTGGTTGTGGTCCAGGCTCCCCTGCCGGGTCACCTGATCTCCGTCACGGTGCTGGCGCTGGACATCCAGGACTCCTCGTCCTCAGACGGCTGTGAGAAGGACTGGCTGGACGTCGGAGGACTCAAGTAAGGAGAGCTGGACAGCTACCACGGGCCTGCTGTAATACCACTGGCCTGCTGGAGATACCACGGGAATATAGAATACGGATGTGTGTGTGTGTGTGTGTGTGTGTGTGTGTGTGTGTTTGTTGATGCTTGTGTGTGTGTTGATGCTTGTGTGTGTGTTGATGCTTGTGTGTGTGTGTAAGTTGATGTTTACTGTTGAAGTGTGTTGTGTGTGTGTATGTACATTGATGGGTGTGTGTGTGTGTGAGAGTGTGCATCTGTGTGTGTGTGTGTATGTATGTAAAGTGTGTAACCGATGTGTTGTCCCTCAGACTGTGTAACCCGGTGGTGGACGGCAGCAGGAAGAGGATCTTCACCTCCCCCGTCTCCCTCCACTTCCACTCGGACGAGTCCCTCACTCACAAGGGCTTCCACCTGCTCTACCGCGCCTTCTACCCCGAGACCAGTGAGTACACACACACCTGGACCCTCCCTAGACCACACACACACACCTGGACCCTCCCTAGACCACACACACACACCTGGACCCTCCCTAGACCACACACACACACCTGGACCCTCCCTAGACCACACACACACACCTGGACCCTCCCGAGACCACACACACACACCTGGACAAGGCACAGGGCGGCTGTGGCTCAGAAGGTAGAGCGAGTCGTAGGGGTTGACGGTTCGATTCCCGGCTCCTCCTGTCCACATGTCGAAG
>NC_140242.1:825565-840565 GCF_949987555.1 Borostomias antarcticus | reverse complement strand
AGTTTCATATGCGCATTCACCGAACCCTTAATTGGAAAAATAAAATATGATTTTTTCAAATTCAAAACATAGGTATATATTTTACTGGTGCACAAAATGAACCGTGCATCAACATCACTGTGTTCAAAGAACAAAACCATCAAAACATGATTTTCACACAAAAACAAAAACATAATAATGAATATTTACTGCAAATCAGTGTGACTTCTGCTGTTGCCTTTCAGAGACCAGTTCAGAAATGTGCAGCTTCACCATGGCAAGTGCCACTCTCATGTCATTTTCGCAACAAAGTCTGTTCCTTTCACAATCACACGACGTACCATGACGACAGTCACAAGTCGACTACTGAGCGCACCAAATTCCCTGCAGCACAGATAGGTCAAGCGATGTAGCGTGGTCACCTGCAGCCAATGATGGCCAAGCGGGGCGTGTCATCACGAATCATATGAGTCGGGTGTGTGTCTTGACCTCCGCCGAACCCCTGAGACTGACTCACCGAACCCCTGGGGTTCGATCGAACCCAGGTTAAGAACCACTGGTATAGACATTCTAAACAAGTAAGGATCGCCAGATAAACTAAATTCCTCATCAGTCAGATATATCCCCTTCGAACGTGGCCACTGCAGCTTGTTGTGTTGATAGTAAGAGTCTGCTCTTCTGTTCCTTGTTGTTGTGAAGACAATAGTGCCGGCTAGTTACGCATCGCTCCTCCTCCCTATGTACAGAGAGAGCCATCTAGGTCCCAACAAACCAATGGGTTCAACGATATGATGGTATAAAAACTCAAATGAGCTCCCGACAGACTGTCCTCATATCTGATTTGATTAGGGTGCACTGTGAAGTGAGTTTTCTTTGAATGAAGTCATTATTTTCAACATGAATACTCATCAGTCGTGTCTCTGCGTGCGTGTGTGTGCGTGCGTGCGTGTGTGTAGGTACTCTGACGCGCGCTCCTGGCGTGCTTACCTGGGCATGCGCGTGATGAACACGGCCAGCAATGCCGCCGCCGCCACCCGGCTGATCCGCCGCATCCTGCTGCACGCCCAGTACGACCAGTTCACCTCCGACTATGACATTGCCCTGCTGGAGCTCAGCGCCCCCGTCTTCTTCAACGACTTGGTACAGCCCGTCTGTGTCCCCGCCCCCTCCCACGCCTTCACCTCCGGGACCAGCTGCTTCGTCACGGGCTGGGGGGTCCTGACGGAGGACGGTAAGGGCTGTCCGCAGAGAATGCCTGGCAGAAAATAGGATTAAGGGACAGGACGCTCATGATTTGACCACATGACAGGCAGCTTCTCCTTTGACAACTGGGGACAGATATCTCCTCATTCTAAAAACTTAACCATCTTAACTCATGAAGATGGGGGTTAACAAAAGCAACCAAATGTAGTGTTTAAAGGGTGCGTTTGGGCCTGGGTTTGGGCCTGGGTTTGGGCCTGGGTGTGAGGGCGGGATGTGACCTCCTGTGTGTTTGAGGGCGGGATGTGACCCCCTGTGTGTTTGAGGGTGGGATGTGACCTCCTGTGTGTTTGAGGGTGGGATGTGACCCCCTGTGTGTTTGAGGGTGGGATGTGACCTCCTGTGTGTTTGAGGGTGGGATGTGACCCCCTGTGTTTCCCAGGAGAGCTGGCGTCTCAGCTGCAGGAGGCCTCAGTGAAGATCATCAGCAGGAACAGCTGTAACAAGCTCTACGACGACGCCGTCACGCCCAGGATGCTGTGCGCCGGGAACCTGCAGGGGGGGGTGGACGCCTGCCAGGTGAGGAGGGAGCGGAGTGTGTTGGAGTGTGTTGGTGTGTGTTGGAGTGTGTTGGTGTGTGTTGGAGTGTGTTGGTGTGTGTTTGGAGTGTGTTGGAGTGTGTTGGTGTGTGTTGGAGTGTGTTGGGGTGTGTTGGTGTGTGTGTGTTAGAGTGTCTTGGTGTGTGTCCGTGTGTTGGAGTGTGTTGGTGTGTGTTGGAGTGTGTTGGTGTATGTTAGAGTGTGTTGGGGTGTGTTAATGTGTGTTGGGGTGTGTTGGGGTGTGTTGGAGTGTGTTGGGAGTATGTTGGTGTGTGTGTTAGTGTCTTGGTGTGTGTCAGTGTGTTGGTGTGTGGTATAGTGTGATAGAGTTTTGTTACGAGTGTGTTGGCGTGTGTTAGTCTGTGTTGGTGTGTTGGAGTGTGTTGGTGTGTGTTGGAGTGTGTTTGAGTGTACAGGTGTCTATTCTGTCATTTTGTCCGGCTTTGGTTTCAAGGATTAAAGGATTTTTTATTTGTCATTTACAAGATACACGTGCCATGTACAATGGGAATGCTCACGGACATAGTATAAATGTCCTCGTTTTTCATGTGTGTGTGTGTGCGTGTGTGTGTGTGTGTGTGTGTGCGTGTGCGTGCGTGCGTGTGTGTGTGTGTGTGTGTGTGTGTCACTCGTCGGTGCCCAGGGGGACTCGGGCGGTCCTCTGGTGTGTCTGGAGCGGGGGCGGCGCTGGTTCCTGGCGGGGATCGTGAGCTGGGGGGAGGGGTGCGCCAGGCAGAACCGGCCCGGCGTCTACACACAGGTCATCAAGTTCACCGACTGGATCCACCAGCAGACCAAGGGCCAGGTCTGACGGACAGACAGACGGACGGACGGACAGACAGACCGGACATAGACAGCATCCTCACGTGAACATGGGCGTCTTCACCTGCTGTGGGGGGTCTGGTCAGTCAGGTCACACAGCCTCCTGAGGGGACAACGTAGGGGTGGGGGGGGACCAGCCCCCTACCTTTACTAACTCATACAACACCTACCTGGCCCCGCCCAGGCTGCCCCCCACCCCGCTGCCCCCCCTCTCTCAAGCCCCGCCAACTCCACTGTCCTTTTCCACTCTCCCCTTAGCTCCTGGGTAGAGCGAGAGATATGAACTTTGACCCCACACCACCCTACTTCCCATTCTAGTCCTCTCTCACGCTCTCCTTCCTGCATTCTCTCCACGGAGTCAACGTGGTCTGTGTGTGTGTGTGTGTGTGTGTGTGTGTGTGTGTGTGTGTATGTATGTGTGTGTGTTTACCGACCAGCAGATGTCTAACCACTCCTTCTGTTTCACCTGGATTGAGTTCTCTCCCTGGGGGGGTGTAGGCTAGCTGTGTGTGACTTTTTGTTTATTTACATGTGTATGTTTGTACTGTAAGTGTAAGTGTGTGTAAACATATGTACTGTATGTATTTGTACTGTATATCATGAGTTAATTTGAGTTCTAGGCTCATTGTATTTAGTCACTATGTGTTGTGTATTAATGAGAGTGGTGAGCGATCCCTGGTGGGGTCATAATAGAGTGTTTCAGATATACCCACAATGCAATGTTAGTCCAGTGACCCCTCTCCCCATGCAGACCTGCTGGACGACAGTCACCTGTTTGTAGCATGACAGATCGTTTCTGACTACCAACGCCTCCCTGTGGCCATTAATCAACATTACATCTCCAACTGATGGGTTTGGTCTGTGTGTCCCCCCCCCCCATGCCCTCCATCGAGGATAACTTCCTTTATGATGTACATGTCGAAGACAATCCAGTTTATTTTATTTTATTTAGATGCTTGGACGATTTCAGTGAATAAAAGATTGTTAACAGTGGTATTACAATTCCGTATTGCCTGAGTGTGATTTGGATTGATACAGTATGTTTGTAACCAAGTGACATTGAGTCCCAGATAGTGGTGGTTAGTGGTTGGTTAAACTCACTCCTCAAAGGAGCTCTAACAGTAGAAAGACCCTATATTGGTGTAACTGTTAATGCATCCGCTTCACAAGCCGGAGTTTGTGGGTTTGAATCCCGCCCTTAAAGTGGGTTACATGTGTGTGATTTGATTTGTGTTAAAACATAATTTCTCACCAAGAGATTGGGAGAATGTCATTTTGGACGGTATGTGTCTCTAGGTGGCGCTGTTTTATACTCACTGGAATTTGAACAGATTCAGGAGAGGATTCGAAATTCCAGAGGAGACAAAATTGGAGAAACACGCATAATATGGTGTACCTGTACCCCACTGCTTACCGTGTACGTGCCACTTATCACGTATCCAGCCGGCGCGCAGAGATGGACGTGTGGTTCTGTTGGTTGTGGGTCAGGCAGGGTCTCTGAATGGGTTTGAATCAGCGCGCAGTGACTGACCGTGTCAGAATGCGCACGGGAACTCGGCCATTAACGCGCCGTATGGGTGTGCCGATGGACGGAAGCCCGTCATCCGGCGGCAGTGGGAAACTCTATAAATCTGTGCCCAAGAGGACAATGGGAAAGTTGCACTGGAGTTCAAGCGCGGTGTCCTGTGGCGTGATTTCTCACAGCTATCCCCGAGAAGACGTCCCCTCTCCCTCAGCTCTCCTCGAGAAGACGTCCCCTCTCCCTCAGCTCTCCTCAGGAAGACGTCCCCTCTCCCTCAGCTCTCCCTCAGCTCTCCTTGAGAAGACACCCCCTCTCCCTCAGCTCTCCTCGAGAAGACACCCCCTCTCCCTCAGCTATCCCCGAGAAGACGTCCCCTCTCCCTCAGCTCTCCTCAGGAAGACGTCCCCTCTCCCTCAGCTCTCCTCGAGAAGACACCCCCTCTCCCTCAGCTCTCCCTCAGCTCTCCTCGGGAAGACACCCCCTCTCCCTCAGCTCTCCTCGAGAAGACGTCCCCTCTCCCTCAGCTCTCCTCGGGAAGACACCCCCTCTCCCTCAGCTCTCCTCAGGAAGACACCCCCTCTCCCTCAGCTCTCCTCGGGAAGACACCCCCTCTCCCTCAGCTCTCCTCGGGAAGACACCCCCTCTCCCTCAGCTCTCCTCGGGAAGACACCCCCTCTCCCTCAGCTCTCCTCAGGAAGACACCCCCTCTCCCTCAGCTCTCCTCGGGAAGACACCCCCTCTCCCTCAGCTCTCCTCGAGAAGACACCCCCTCTCCCTCAGCTCTCCTCAGGAAGACACCCCCTCTCCCTCAGCTCTCCTCGGGAAGACACCCCCTCTCCCTCAGCTCTCCTCGGGAAGACACCCCCTCTCCCTCAGCTCTCCTCAGGAAGACACCCCCTCTCCCTCAGCTCTCCTCGGGAAGACACCCCCTCTCCCTCAGCTCTCCTCGGGAAGACACCCCCTCTCCCTCAGCTCTCCTCGAGAAGACACCCCCTCTCCCTCAGCTCTCCTCAGGAAGACGTCCCCTCTCCCTCAGCTCTCCCTCAGCTCTCCCCGAGAAGACGTCCCCTCTCCCTCAGCTCTCCTCGGGAAGACACCCCCTCTCCCTCAGCTCTCCTCGGGAAGACACCCCCTCTCCCTCAGCTCTCCTCAGGAAGACACCCCCTCTCCGTCAGCTCTCCTCGGGAAGACACCCCCTCTCCCTCAGCTCTCCTCAGGAAGACGTCCCCTCTCCCTCAGCTCTCCCTCAGCTCTCCTCGGGAAGACACCCCCTCTCCCTCAGCTCTCCTCAGGAAGACACCCCCTCTCCCTCAGCTCTCCTCGGGAAGACACCCCCTCTCCCTCAGCTCTCCTCGGGAAGACCTCCCAACATCGCCATCAATGCCCAGCTGCAGCCAGGAGCGCTTAGGTGCCTTTAGCGCACTCTCTTGAGAAACAGGATTAAAACCACAAACAATTACGCCTCTTTTTCTTGAATCCCTTCTCAGCGCGCAGGGTCACAGACAACATGATTTGCGTTTTCCTCTTCATACTTTGTGGATTGTCGTGCGGTGCGCACGGAAAAGGTGAGTAGATATCCACCTGTAGGACACCCTCATACCTCTCCATCTAATCTCAGAAGTAAACCAGAGAATCATCATGCTTTAAAAGTATTGCCGTATTTAAGTGTACATTAATAATATTGTTCATTGAATAACATGTGCGCGCCCCCTTACCAAATGGTCTAATTGTTGTTTAAAGGGTAGGCTACCCTCGAGTCGGGAGATCCTCTGTTAAATGCTTTTCTTCATAATCGAGAAAAACATTTTTGTTTTCCCTAATGGAAAAGCTCCCAGACTCTAAAAGACATTTAACGTTATTCTAACGCCCGGTGGAACGTTTTGCCGACCATACCGGACCGCACCGCGTCATGGCACGAGTTGGGGCAGATACGCCTGTCCTGTTTAACGGAGACCTCTTGGGTCTTGTCCTGTAGACCTCTCTGGGTCCTGTCCTGTAGACCTCTCTGGGTCCTGTCCTGTTTAACGGAGACCTCTTGGGTCTTGGCAGCCTCAGCCTCAGTCTGTGCGCACTTGGCCCAGGTTGAAGCGCACATCCACACACACACACACACACACACACACACACACACACACACACACACACACACACACACACACACACACACACGCAGGGCGTTCTTTCCTGCCGCTGATGGGTTCTCTAAGTGGAACCTCTATTCTAAATGCCTGCGGGGTCATGAGCAGCTCAAGGGAACTTTCTAGTGCGCAGGAACTGGCGCTAATCAGCGCTTATTGCTAAAACAGAGTTATGGACAGGAAGCTGGGCTGGAGTACACTCTGGACACAGCACAGTTACATGCGTGTTGGTCAACAACATTTTACTTAATGGACAGGAGTTGTTTTTCCTCATATAGCCGTTCTAAAGGTGTTGCCATTTTCGATGTTGCAATCGTTGTTGTGGAATAGAAATGCTATAGAGCAATTAAAAATGATCTATAGCAAAAAAAAGTGAACATTTCGTTGGGGGGAAACAGACAGAGAGGCTATATTGCAATTCAACTTTTTATTTTTATTTTTTTTTTAAGCGGGGGGGGGGGGGGTATAGGCTATATATAATGTAGCTATTATAATAAATTGTGATATGATGTTGTATTGTGATATGTCTGGTGTGATCTGACCGAAACAAAATGAATTTCCCCAAATGAATTTATTTTGTAAAGTAACCCTAACCCTAACCCTTGTTAATGAAGTTCTCAACAACTCTAAAAACCTAATCGCACCAGACTCAGGAAGTGAAAGTCCTCAAGAAGGGAGAGAATCATCCTGGCTGGATATTTATATCAGAGTGGTCAATATACTATAGTCACATTATAGTCGTATGACTATATTAGATATATACTCAGAGTTACGGTTGGCCAATACTGTCCTGAATAGATGTAATATATCGCATCACAGTATTTTAGATTTGTTAGATTAGATTTAAGTTGAAATAGCATTCAATGTTACAGTATATCGTGGACCATATATACTTACTGGATATCGAATGCCAAGCATTGTTGATGAGTTCAAATTCTATCATCCCTTTTAAGTGTGACTGTGTGGATGTAACCTCTAGGAGTGCTGATCTAGGACCAGCTAGGTATATAGGTAGTTCAGACTCAGAGTAGATGTGCTGATCTAGGACCAGCTAGGTAGATAGGTAGTTCAGACTCAGAGTAGATGTGCTGATCTAGGACCAGCTAGGTATATAGGTAGTTCAGACTCAGAGTAGATGTGCTGATCTAGGACCAGCTAGGTATATAGGTAGTTCAGACTCAGAGTAGATGTGCTGATCTAGGACCTGCTACGTAGATAGGTAGTTCAGACTCAGAGTAGATGTGCTGATCTAGGACCAGCTAGGTAGATAGGTAGTTCAGACTCAGAGTAGATGTGCTGATCTAGGACCAGCTAGGTAGATAGGTAGTTCAGACACAGAGTAAAGGTGCTGATCTAGGACCAGCTAGGTAGATAGGTAGTTCATACTCAGAGTAGTAGATTGATAGGTAGGTACATTAGATCATATGTTCACAGCAGCAGCATTGGAAAACACAACACAGTTGAGTTGACATCGTCAATAAAGTGTTTGAGCTGAATGCATTTAGTTTCCCCTCTCTATTGGCTTGAAGGCGTTTGACAAGCAGGGACTGAATCTACACTCCTGCTTTGATGCACTCGGTGAATCCAGGCCCAGACTTTAGCTCTGAGAGCTATTTCACATGGCCTCTGGTCTCAGGCAAGGTTGCCCCTAGTGGGAATAAAGGTCACTGCCACCTCCTCTAGTTGAGCGTACAGTCAACACTCTATGACCTCCGCCCCAGTGACAAAAACAGGGTGAGAGGTCATGTTTTTGATGGCGTTTGTTTGTTTGTTTCTTGGTTTGTTCATTTGTTAGCAGGATTAAGCAAAATCTACCAGACCGATTTTCATGAAACTTGGTGGAAGCATGTCACATGGGCCAACTTAGAACTCATTCAATTTTAGAGTGGATCCGTGTCGCAGGGCGGATGCACGAATTAAAACAAAACTTTGAGAGAAGCCAGCTCCCCGAGTGGGGGCGCTAGAGACACGTGGTTTGGATTGGGGTGTGCAGGGGTAGAGCCCAGACTGCACCGCACCGCCCTCCGCCGGCTGCGACCTGAGGGGGGCGCCACAGAGCCGCCCAAGCACGACCGCTCATTCACCTCCAGTCATTTTTTGGACTCAGGACCGCTTATTTCCCCAGGGTAAAAATATGTGGTGGAACTCGACCCACTTTTCTTTCTGGGTAAAAAAGAAGCACTGGAACTAATAAGATGGAAGCGCTTATTTCTCCTGGTGAAAATGATAGATTAGATCAAATCAATCAATCAATCAAAGCTTTATTTGTATAGCGCATTTCATACCCAGAGGCAACACAATGCGCTTTACAGAGAACAAGGGAGGTGGGCATACGATTAGATAGGATGGATATACATTATTAATTCATCTATGAGGGGAAATAATTGTTTATTGAACTCCATTGCCAAGGCTTTGCTTATGAGTGTCTATGACGACACAGTTGACACCATGTATCCGTGATACGGCCGCCCCCAGGGGAAATGATGCAGAGACACAGGGTTTGGACTGGCAGAAAGCTCTCCAGAGACACAGGGTTTGGACTGGCATAATGCTCTCCTCCTAACAGGGTTTGGACTGGCATAAAGCTCTCCAGAGACACAGGGTTTGGACTGACATAAAGCTCTCCACCTAACAGGGTTTGGACTGGCATAAAGCTCTCCAGAGACACAGGGTTTGGACTGACATAAAGCTCTCCACCTAACAGGGTTTGGACTGACATAAAGCTCTCCACCTAACAGGGTTTGGACTGGCATAAAGCTCTCCAGAGACACAGGGTTTGGACTGACATAAAGCTCTCCTCCTAACAGGGTTTGGACTGGCATAAAGCTCTCCAGAGACACAGGGTTTGGACTGACATAAAGCTCTCCACCTAACAGGGTTTGGACTGACATAAAGCTCTCCTCCTAACAGGGTTTGGACTGACATAAAGCTCTCCACCTAACAGGGTTTGGACTGACATAAAGCTCTCCAGAGACACAGGGTTTGGACTGACATAAAGCTCTCCAGAGACACAGGGTTTGGACTGACAGAAAGCTCTCCACCTAACAGGGTTTGGACTGACAGAAAGCTCTCCTCCTAACAGGGTTTGGACTGACATAAAGCTCTCCACCTAACGGACGCAGCAACACCAAACATGTCCTGCTCACATGCACGTTCGTGAACACACAGCCATGACATGCATTCATGGGTGGAGGTCTGTGCTCTCCAAGCACCATTTCTACCTCCTGTTCTGCAGCTAAATTCTGGTGTTTTAAGAAGTTTGTCCTTGAACTACATTTTACCCTTGTATGAATTGAACAGTTGTGTGATGTTTTGAGTGATGTGAAAATGGGTCTACCCCAGGGGGCCATGCTGAGAGAGATCTCCTTCCTTTTCTTATTTCCTCTCCTACTGTGTGTGTGTGTGTGTGTGTGTGTGTGTGTGTGTGTGTGTGTGTGTGTGTGTGTGTGTGTGTGTGTGTGTGTGCGCCTGCGTGCGATCATGTGTGCCTGACTCACACTTTGTGTGAAAACTGAGTAAATAGTTTGGGAAGTGCTATCAGAGGAGCTGCTGAATGGAACATCCACAGGCAGCCATGATGCCGGCCTGTAGTAACGCTTCCTAAAAACAGCTTCACGCCTTCGCCTTCACATGGACAAGTCAACCAAGCACAGGGTAGTGAACCACACAGGAAGTAGGGTAGGCTCAGGTCCAGTCAAATGGTGGTGAACTAGTGTGTATGTTCTGGTGAACTAGATGTGTGTAGCCTAGCTGTATGTTCTGGAGTTGTAGTGGTGAACTAGATGGTCTGGGGATGTGGTAGTGAACTAGTGTAGCCTATGTCCTGGGGTTGTAGTGAAGTAATAACTAAAAAAAAGAATGGATGCTAGAAGGAAGCTCTGTGTAGGGTGGCTAACTGCTGAATATCAGAAATATATGCAGCAGCTGTTTATTAGCTCTGAGTTAGCTAGCTAACGTTAGCTTCATTAGCTAACGTTAGCTAGCAAAACAGCTGACTAGCTAATTTTTCCACTAAAATAGCTGTTAAAGTCTTGTCTTAATTGCTATAATCAGAGAGACATATAAAGAATACAAACACATTGCACAATTACACATCAAATTACATGTTAAAACATCAACAAACACTTTATAATAACTAGAAAGTACATTTCCTGGAGAAAATGGGAGGTGGGCTAGCTGCCGCAGCTGCATGTAACCACTACTGCTAGAACTACTATGGACCAGGCAATCTCCATGCACCCACCGGTGAAGACCGTGCGTCTCTAGCCCACTCGGGCTGAATTGTGGGGTCCGTGGCGTGGACAGTGGCGTGATGGCGAGACTCCACCCCCTCAGGTCAGAGCCGGTCAGGGACAGTGTACCCCTCTCCGGGCCTCCTACCTCACACCACTGGTGAAGACCGTGTGTCTCTAGCCCCCTCAGGGGCTGAGTTGTGGGGCCCGTGGCGTGGATAGTGGCGTGCTGGTTAGGCTCCACCCCCTTGGGTCACAGCTAGTCGGGGACAGTACAGTGACCTCCAGGCAATTTCCATGCATCCACCATTGAAGACTGTGTGTCTCTAGCCCACTCAGGGGCTGAAAAGTGAGTTCTGTGGCGTGAATAGTGGCGTGGTGGCGAGGCTCCGCCCCTTTTGGTCATAGCCAGTCAGGGACGGTGTACTCCTCTCCGGGCTACCCACCGCCCCCCACCAGTGAAGACCATGTGTCTCTATACAAGTTGGAGGTTGGGTATTCCAGAGTCCCGAGTTGTCTTGAACGCACCAGAAGTATAGCATACCTGTATAGCATACCTGTATAGCATACCTGTATAGCATACCTTTGCTGTGCAACTGCTAGTTGCAAAAGTGGTGCTGATAAACCAGAGAGGTACAGTAGGCTACAGGACGGATAGAGCAACTCAAAATTGACACTGAATGTTTCCATTTTTCTTGAGGAGAAACCGTAACGTAACCAACAGACGCAATGGAACTAACGTTTTTACAGGCAGTAAATTGGCGCAGTAATATTTCACATAGAACGATAAAGAGGCTCTGCCCGTGGTATATCGTGGCATATACAACGGCTCTTAACCAATCAGATTGCGAGGTCGGAACTACCCGTTGTATAATGGTGAACTAGGCCGACTGTAGATGTTCTGGGGTTGTAGTGGTGAACTAGATGTTCTGGGGTTGTAGGGGTGAACTAGATGTTCTGGGGTTGTAGTGGTGAACTATGTGTGTATGTTCTAGTGTGGTGGTGGTGAACTATGTGTGTATGTTCTAGTGTGGTGGTGGTGAACTATGTGTGTATGTTCTAGTGTGGTGGTGGTGAACTATGTGTGTATGTTCTAGTGTGGTGTTGGTGAACTATGTGTGTATGTTCTAGTGTGGTGGTGGTGAACTATGTGTGTATGTTCTAGTGTGGTGGTGAACTATGTGTGTATGTTCTAGTGTGGTGGTGAACTATGTGTGTATGTTCTAGTGTGGTGGTGAACTATGTGTGTATGTTCTAGTGTGGTGGTGAACTGTGTGTATGTTCTAGTGTGGTGGTGGTGAACTATGTGTGTATGTTCTAGTGTGGTGGTGAACTATGTGTGTATGTTCTAGTGTGGTGGTGGTGAACTATGTGTGTATGTTCTAGTGTGGTGGTGAACTATGTGTGTATGTTCTAGTGTGGAGGTGAACTATGTGTGTATGTTCTAGTGTGGTGGTGGTGAACTATGTGTGTATGTTCTAGTGTGGTAGTGGTGAACTATGTGTGTATGTTCTAGTGTGGTGGTGAACTATGTGTGTATGTTCTAGTGTGCTGGTGGTGAATGTGTGTATGTTCTAGTGTGGTGGTGAACTATGTGTGTATGTTCTAGTGTGGTGGTGAACTATGTGTGTATGTTCTAGTGTGCTGGTGGTGAATGTGTGTATGTTCTAGTGTGATGGTGAACTATGTGTGTATGTTCTAGTGTGGTGGTGGTGAATGTGTGTGTATGTTCTAGTGTGGTGGTGAACTATGTGTGTATGTTCTAGTGTGGTGGTGGTGAATGTGTGTGTATGTTCTAGTGTGGTGGTGTTGAATGTGTGTATGTTCTAGTGTGGTGGTGAATGTGTGTATGTTCTAGTGTGGTGAACTATGTGTGTATGTTCTAGTGTGGTGAACTATGTGTGTATGTTCTAGTGTGGTGGTGAACTATGTGTGTATGTTCTAGTGTGGTGGTGGTGAATGTGTGTATGTTCTAGTGTGGTGAACTATGTGTGTATGTTCTAGTGTGGTGGTGAATGTGTGTATGTTCTAGTGTGGTGAACTATGTGTGTATGTTCTAGTGTGGTGAACTATGTGTGTATGTTCTAGTGTGGTGGTGGTGAACTATGTGTGTATGTTCTAGTGTGGTGTTGGTGAACTATGTGTGTATGTTCTAGTGTGGTGGTGAACTATGTGTGTATGTTCTAGTGTGGTGGTGGTGAACTATGTGTGTATGTTCTAGTGTGGTGGTGAACTATGTGTGTATGTTCTAGTGTGGTGGTGAACTATGTGTGTATGTTCTAGTGTGGTGGTGGTGAACTATGTGTGTATGTTCTAGTGTGGTAGTGGTGAACTATGTGTGTATGTTCTAGTGTGCTGGTGGTGAATGTGTGTATGTTCTAGTGTGGTGGTGAACTATGTGTGTATGTTCTAGTGTGGTGGTGGTGAATGTGTGTGTATGTTCTAGTGTGGTGGTGAACTATGTGTGTATGTTCTAGTGTGGTGATGGTGAATGTGTGTGTATGTTCTAGTGTGGTGGTGTTGAATGTGTGTATGTTCTAGTGTGGTGGTGAATGTGTGTATGTTCTAGTGTGGTGGTGAATGTGTGTATGTTCTAGTGTGGTGAACTATGTGTGTATGTTCTAGTGTGGTGAACTATGTGTGTATGTTCTAGTGTGGTGAACTATGTGTGTATGTTCTAGTGTGGTGGTGAACTATGTGTGTATGTTCTAGTGTGGTGGTGGTGAATGTGTGTATGTTCTAGTGTGGTGGTGGTGAATGTGTGTATGTTCTAGTGTGGTGGTGGTGAATGTGTGTATGTTCTCCCTAGTGCCTCTCTCTCTCCCTCCTATCTTCTAACCAGGTCCAGTGGACGCCCCACTGTCACCAGCAGACCTCCCGGAGTCCGATAGACACCCCCGTGTCTGCTGTGGATGATGTAGCATATCCGTAGAATGTTCTCTCTCCTATGATGCTTTTAGCCTCTCCTACTTTGAAATGTAATTTAATGTAATGTATTGCTTTATAAATGTTCTTAGCCGGTAGACAAACATACTCCAGGAGCTTGCTCGATCGCCTTGTTGAGAGGGGTCAGGGAAGAATTTTTACAGCTCACTTATCTGGCCCCCGGGTGATACTGTTTTTTTGCTTCCCTCTGGAATATGTAGAGAGTGGGTCGTATGCCCACCTCCCTTGTTCTCTGTAAAGCGCATTGTGTTGCCTCTGGGTATGAAATGCGCTATACAAATAAAGCTTTGATTGATTGATTGATTGATTGATTGATTGATTGATTGATAGTGTGGTGGTGGTGAAGTACGTGTGTATGTTCTAGTGTGGTGGTGGTGAACTAGATGTTCTAGTGTGGTCATGGTGAAATACGTGTGTATGTTCTAGTGTGGTCATGGTGAAATACGTGTGTGTGTTCTGGGGCTCTTCTGAATGATGTTTCCCCTGCGGGAGGAAGGAAGGGAGGGCGGACAGCACCCTTTATCTCTCATTAATAAAACTCAGGCATGGAGTGTGTTGAGTGCTGCTTTTATTTGATAAACAAGAGTGACAGTGCTTACGCATTTCCACTGCAGTCCTTAAGTGGCCCATACCGGCCTGGGAACAGAGAGGTGTCCCGGGTCACCAGAACTCAGGCCATGACGGGGGTAGGGGGGGGGGGGGTATGGGGGGGAAAGGGGGGGGGGGCATTCTGAGGAGACGTGATCTGACAACAGTTTGTGTTGCGGTCACCAGCATTGTTCTCAATTAATCTCGCTGTTTTGTTGGGGTGGGTAGATTAGGCGTTATGGTTAGCAGTCAACAAGTACGGACCGATAGTCTGGGTCCGTTCTGTCGCAGTCAGTTGCTGTGTCAGTTGTCTTTGGCTAGTAGCTCTGGGTATGACTCTACGCAGCAGAATCCCATTCTGCCCATGTGATTGTGATCCTTGCGAGTGTATATAGTATCTGTACAGTGATTCGCTCTGACACTTGAGCAGCTCATCCTGCTCAAACTGCTGCTCGCCTGGTGTTCAACCACCCAAGTTCTCCCACACAACTTCCCTTCTCTGTTCTCTACACCGGCTCCCTGTAGCAGCTCACATCCAGTTTACAACTCTGGCACTAGCCTAACAGGGCAATGAAAGGAACAGCCCCCTCCTACCTCCAGGCCATGGTCAAACCCTACACCCCCTCCCGACCACTACACTCTGCTACCTCGGGGCGACTGGTTGCCCCGTCACTCCGAGGCTCCTGCGGTCGATCGACACGGTCACGGCTCTTCTCTGTCCTGGCCCCGCAGTGGTGGAATGAACTGCCCACTGACGTCAGGACAGCAGAGTCACTGCCCATCTTTAGCTGCAGGCTCAAAACTCATCTCTTCAAGACGTACTTGTACCACAATCCTCCTTCTTAAGCACCTATTGTATTTTAGATTGCTATTCTTGCACTTTGCCTTCAGCAGGAGATGCACTTGTGAGTTCTGGAAAGTAGTAGTAGTACATTGGCTTTTCCTACGTTGTTCAATGCAATTATTGTAAATGC
>NC_140242.1:803065-820565 GCF_949987555.1 Borostomias antarcticus | reverse complement strand
GAACGCATGGCTACAGTCTGCGTCTGCGTTCCTTCTCTGGTCTCTGCTCAGCATTCCTTCTCTGTTCTCTGCTCATAGTATGGCTGCCGGTGTCTCGGTCAGCGCTGGGGTCAGGGCCCGGTCAGCGCTGGGGTCAGGGGTCAGGGCCCAGTTACAGTGTGCTTGTGTCTGGGTCAGCGCTGGGGTCAGGGCCCGGTCAGCGCTGGGGTCAAGGGTCAGGGCCCAGTTACAGTGTGCTTGTGTCTGGGTCAGCGCTGGGGTCAGGGGTCAGGGGTCAGTTACAGTGCGCTTGTTTCTCCTGCTAAAGATCATTCACCACCTTGTTATTATCTTGGCAGCCGCTCAGCCTGGGAGTGTGTGTGTGTGTGTGCGTGTGTGTGTGTTTGTGTCAGAGTGCGGATGTGTGCGATGGTGTGCGGATATGTTTGCGAGCGTTGCTGCTTGAGTGGTGAGTGGTAGAGCAGAGAGGGTACGTAAGTGCAATTATGTGTGTGTTGTTCTGTGCGTGTACAAGATGGTGTGTGTGTGTGTGTGTGTGCATGCATGCGTGTGTGTGTGTGCGTGTGTGTGAGTAAGTGTGTGTGTGCATGCGTGTGTGTGTGCATGTATGAGCGTGCGTGTGTGCGCATGTATGACTGTGCGTGCGTGTGCGTGTGTGTGCATGTATGACTGTGCATGCGTGTGTGTGTGTGTATGCATGTGCATGTGCGTGCGGGCGTGTGCGTGTGTGTGTGTGTGCGTGTGTGTGTGTGTGTGTGTGTGTGTGTGCGTGCGGGCGTGTGTGCGTGTGTGTGTGTGTGTGTGTGCGTTGTGAGGACTCAGTGTGTCAGAGATGTCCATCTCCGCTGGGCTCTGTGTGTGAGCGCCACCCGTGGTTTCCTCCGTCCTGTTGGCACCGCTGTTACCCCCGGAGACAGGACGTACGGCCTAGAGTGCATCCCCACCCCTCCACCCCAACTCTAAGCCCCCCCCCCCTTCCCCCCAACATCAAGCCCCCCCCCCCCTTCCCCTACACCCTCCTCTCCTTCTAATGCCTTCCCCAGCTGGCAGAGGCTACAGGAAACAGAGGTGCCAGTGAGTCTTTACCTGCTAGGGAAGCTGCTGCTAGCCCTCCCAGAGCTCACCTGGCCTAGACTAGTTCACTATCCCCGTCTAGACTAGTTCACTATCCCTGGCTAGGCTAGTTCACTATCCCCGTCTAGACTAGTTCACTATCTCCGTCTAGACTAGTTCACTATCCCCGTCTAGGCTAGTTCACTATCCCCGTCTAGACTAGTTCACTATCCCCGTCTAGACTAGTTCACTATCCCCGTCTAGGCTGGTTCACTATCCCCGTCTAGACTAGTTCACTATCCCTGTCTAGACTAGTTCACTATCTCCGTCTAGACTAGTTCACTATCCCCATCTAGACTAGTTCACTATCCCCGTCTAGGCTGGTTCACTATCCCCGTCTAGACTAGTTCACTATCCCCGTCTAGACTAGTTCACTATCCCCGTCTAGACTAGTTCACTATCCCCGTCTAGGCTAGTTCACTATCCCCGTCTAGACTGGTTCACTATCCCCGTCTAGACTAGTTCACTATCCCCGTCTAGACTAGTTCACTATCCCTGGCTAGGCTAGTTCACTATCCCCGTCTAGACTAGTTCACTATCCCCATCTAGGCTAGTTCACTATCCCCGTCTAGGCTAGTTCACTATCCCCGTCTAGACTAGTTCACTATCCCTGACTAGACTAGTTCACTATCCCCGTCTAGGCTGGTTCACTATCCCCGTCTAGGCTAGTTCACTATCCCCGTCTAGACTAGTTCACTATCCCCGTCTAGGCTGGTTCACTATCCCCGTCTAGGCTAGTTCACTATCCCCGTCTAGACTAGTTCACTATCCCCGTCTAGACTAGTTCACTATCCCCGTCTAGACTAGTTCACTATCCCCGTCTAGGCTAGTTCACTATCCCCGTCTAGACTAGTTCACTATCCCCGTCTAGGCTAGTTCACTATCCCCGTCTAGACTAGTTCACTATCCCTGACTAGACTAGTTCACTATCCCCGTCTAGGCTAGTTCACTATCCCCGTCTAGACTAGTTCACTATCCCTGACTAGACTAGTTCACTATCCCCGTCTAGACTAGTTCACTATCCCTGGCTAGGCTAGTTCACTATCCCCGTCTAGACTAGTTCACTATCCCCGTCTAGACTAGTTCACTATCCCTGTCTAGACTAGTTCACTATCCCTGTCTAGACTAGTTCACTATCCCCGTCTAGACTAGTTCACTATCCCCGTCTAGACTAGTTCACTATCCCCGTCTAGACTAGTTCACTATCCCCGTCTAGACTAGTTCACTATCCCCGTCTAGGCTGGTTCACTACACCCGTCTAGACTAGTTCACTATCCCCGTCTAGGCTAGTTCACTATCCCCGTCTAGACTAGTTCACTATCCCCGTCTAGACTAGTTCACTATCCCCGTCTAGACTAGTTCACTATCCCTGTCTAGACTAGTTCACTATCCCTGTCTAGACTAGTTCACTATCCCTGTCTAGACTAGTTCACTATCCTCGTCTAGACTAGTTCACTATCCCCATCTAGGCTAGTTCACTATCCCCATCTAGGCTAGTTCACTATCCCCGTCTAGACTAGTTCACTATCCCCGTCTAGACTAGTTCACTATCCCCGTCTAGACTAGTTCACTATCCCCGTCTAGACTAGTTCACTATCCCCGTCTAGACTAGTTCACTATCCCCGTCTAGACTAGTTCACTATCCCCGTCTAGACTAGTTCACTGTCCCTGGCTAGGCTAGTTCACTATCCCCGTCTAGACTAGTTCACTATCTCCGTCTAGGCTAGTTCACTATCCCCGTCTAGACTAGTTCACTATCCCCGTCTAGACTAGTTCACTATCCCCGTCTAGACTAGTTCACTATCCCCGTCTAGGCTAGTTCACTATCTCCGTCTAGACTAGTTCACTATCCCCATCTCGACTAGTTCACTATCCCCGTCTAGACTAGTTCACTATCCCCGTCTAGACTAGTTCACTATCCCCGTCTAGACTAGTTCACTATCCCCATCTAGGCTAGTTCACTACACCCGTCTAGACTAGTTCAGTGTACTGTACCTCCATCCTCACTGTGGCGTTTTATAAGAAAAGTCAGTTACTGACTCCAGATCAGATCACATCTGAGGTGGGACTGGAGGAAACAGAGCCTCTCTGGTCTCTCTGGACCTGGCGGGCTCTCTGGACCTGGCGTTCTCTCAGGATGTACCACGGTTCTGACCCCGACGCACAGAACACACACACACACCACTTCGCTGTGTTTATGTCCCATCTCCCATCCCCACACAAATGCCTGGAGCCACAAAGGTGATTGTTCTAAAAATAACTCCCTCACCCCCGCCCCCCCCCCTCCCTCCATGCTGGCCCCCGCCGGGCCCGCTCGGGGAACACAGACTCCACTGTCACACACTCTGGAGTGTTTTAATCCGGGCCCTTCTCACCGGGAACAATGCCCAGGGGGCCCTCTCCTCTCGCCCTGCAGCCGCGAAACTGACCTGAGGGTTCAGACCGCCGCGAGGGGGGGGGGTCCAGTCCGAGTGTCTATATCCTGTAGTAACAGGATGTGAGGAGATGGACTGGAGTCACGTTTCCCACATCCTGCGTTCTCTCTGCCCCCCTCTCCCCCCCCCCTGCGTACCCTGTCTGCTCCCAGCATTCATCCTAGGCCCTGGGGGGCACCAGGGTCATTCACAGAGGCCTGCGGTGACACGCGGAGGGGAAGGTAGGGGAGGGGCCGGCGCTACTGGACTATATAACACCGAGGAGGAGGAAGGGAGGGGAGGGTCGCTGGCGTCTGAAAGGGTCACCTTGAGCCCTTACTCTGGGAGGGGGGGGTAGTTCAGGCACTTCACACTTAGGGTGGAGGGCTCTGTGTGTGTGTGTGTGTGTGTGTGTGTGTGTGTGTGTGTGTGTGTGTGTGTGTGTGTGTGTGTGTGTGTGTGAGTGTGTGTGCGTGTGTGTGTGTTAGGGGGGGGGGGTTCACCTGTTCCCCTGAGAGAGGGTGGGCAGCTTCCACCGTGTCACAGAAACTCTAGTAAACATTTCCTCGAGTCTGCCTCCAAGAAGACAACACACACACACACACACACACACTCACTCACTCATACACACACACACACACACACACACACACACACACACACACTCACTCATACACACAGCACTGTGAGAATGTCTCTGGATGGCCTGTCTGCTTACACCCCTGTTTTATTGTTGGAAGGTTATAGTGTATGTATACAGTATTACGTGTGTGTGTGTGTGTGTGTGTGTGTGTGTGTGTGTGTGCATGCGTGGGTGTTTGTGTGTCTGTGTCTTGATTGTGTTGAATCTATAGTGCGTGGGTGTGTTGAGTTAACAGCGTCCACATGGTCACATGACCTGACCGCGTTCCTGTGGTCGTCCCCTCAGTACCCGGACCAGCAGCTGACCGCCGACCACAGGAACATCGTGTGGAACAGCCGACAGGGCTTCATCATCCTCCGACCCTCCTTCGTCTACATCGGCCTGTTCTCCTGCCAGACCACCGTGGACGGCGTCACACACTCCTCCGACTACCTGGCCATCCGACTGGGTGAGTTCACACACTCCTCCGACTACCTGGCCATCCGACTGGGTGAGTTCACACACTCCTCCGACTACCTGGCCATCCGACTGGGTGAGTTCAGCTGCTGCATCCTCACACACACTCCTCCGACTACCTGGCCATCTGACTGGGTGAGTTCACACACTCCTCTGACTACCTGGCCATCCGACTGGGTGAGTTCACACACTCCTCCGACTACCTGGCCATCCGACTGGGTGAGTTCAGCTGCTGCATCCTCACACACACTCCTCTGACTACCTGGCCATCTGACTGGGTGAGTTCACACACTCCTCTGACTACCTGGCCATCTGACTGGGTGAGTTCACACACTCCTCTGACTACCTGGCCATCCGACTGGGTGAGTCCAGCTGCTGCATCCTCACACAGGTCAACACCACCAGAGCAGCTACGACAACAAGGCTCCAGTCAAACTCCTCAATCTGTCAGAACACTTCACTTTATACAATAGAATAGAATAGAATAGAAAGTTTTTTCGCCATATATAACCAGTACAGGTACATTGGAATTCTTGTTATTGCTTGTCCTTATAATATCTTATCAGCACTAATCAACTCCTCATTCCAGTTCCTACAGTAGATACGCAGCTAGACATTATAAGGTTCCCAATCTGGCAATTTAATATCTGTAGTCTAACAGTCTATCAAACTGATCCGCATTACATTACATTACATTACAGTCATTATCCATTACATTACATTACATTACATTACAGTCATTATCCATTACATTACATTACATTACATTACAGTCATTATCCATTACATTACATTACATTACAGTCATTATCCATCATCCTCATCTACTTGTTCCATGTAATCATGGATGACTGTGTACTGTGTACCCTCTATCGGTCCAGGGCTGGATGAGTCTCACATGTCCCTCTTGGTGACGTCCCCTCTAGTGAACGAGATCACGGGGGTGTACCTGAACGGGAGCAGGCCAGTCCAGGGCTGGATGAGTCTCACATGTCTCTCTTGGTGACGTCCCCTCTAGTGAACGAGATCACGGGGGTGTACCTGAACGGGAGCAGGCCGGTCCAGGCGCTGCAGGGGGACAGTCTGGCGCTCAACTGCACCGCCACCGCCGAGCTGAACGCACGCGTGGCCATGGTGTGGAGCTACCCTGGACAGGTCAGTCTGGAACACTAGACACTATATATACATACTACCCTGGACAGGTCAGTCAGTCCATAAATACTACCCCGGGAAGGTCAGTCAGTCTGGAACACTACACACTCTACATACATACTACCCCGGGAAGGTCAGTCAGTCTGGAACACTACACACTATACATACACACTACCCCGGGAAGGTCAGTCAGTCTGGAACACTACACACTCTACATACATACTACCCCGGTTAGGTCAGTCAGTCTGGGAACACTACACACTATACATACATACTACCCCGGGAAGGTCAGTCAGTCTGGAACACTACACACTTTACATACATACTACCCCGGGAAGGTCGGTCAGTCTGGGAACACTACACACTATACATCCATACTACCAAATGGACTTTTTAGTTGACTGGATTTCTGAAATAAGAACTTCAGAGTAGAATATGGTCCAGGTGTACGCGTGCTGGGCGTTTACCGTCTGTCTCCAAGCAGGGAAATATACTGTTGCACCGGCCTCGAAATGAAACCGTGAAAAGGGTCTTTCCCTCCCTCCCTCCCTCCCTCCCTCCCTCCCTCACTCCCTCCCTCCTTCCCTCCCTCCCTCCCTCCCTCCCTCCCTCCCTCCCTCCCTCCCTCCCTCCCTCCCTCCCTCCCTCCCTCCCTCCCTCCCTCCCTCCTTCCCTTCCTCCCTCCTTCCCTCCCTCCCTCACTCCTTCCCTCCCTCCCTCCCTCCCTCCTTCCCTCCCTCCCTCCCTCCCTCCCTCCCTCCCTCCCTCCCTCCCTCCCTCCCTCCCTCCCTCCTTCCTTCCTTCCTTCCCTCCCTCCCTCCCTCCCTCCCTCCCTCCCTCAGGCCAACAACTCGTCCTCCATCAGCAAGCGGATGGAGCGGAGGACCACCCACATGGTGTTCTACAGCGTTCTGTCCATCCCCAGGCTGCAGGCCTCAGATAGGGGCCTCTACCGCTGCCAGGTGATCAGCGGGCCCCAGAGGAAGGGGGCCAACGTCACGGTCACTGTCCACGGTGAGGGTCCCTCCACCCGCTGGCTCTGCACACTCTCCGCTCTGCGCTGTCACATCTAAGAGGCGGAGAATTCTGACAACGCAGGGGCAGACTTAAATAATTATTAATAATTCTGGGCTGTGTGTGTGTGTGTGTGTGTGTGTGTGTGTGTGTGTGTGTGTGTGTGTGTGTGTGTGTGTGTGTGTGTGTGTGTGCATGTGTGCGTGTGTGTGTGTGTGTGTGTGTGTGTGTGTGTGTGTGCATGTGTGCGTGTGTGTGTGTGTGTGTGTGTGTGTGTGCATGTGTGCGTGTGTGTTCTCCATCTCTGTTCTGCCAGACCGCCCATTCATTCGTCTGAAGCCCAGACAGGGAGCTGTGTTGGAGGCCCACTCAGGACAGAAGTCCTACCGTCTGTCCCCTAAGCTGCGAGCCTTCCCGTCCCCTGCCATCATCTGGTAAGAGCTCACACCGTGTCCTAACTACGACGCGAGCGAGCGTCAGCGACAAAATGCGTTCCGTTGCTTTGTTTTCTATTGTTATGTCCTAACTGGACGCGAGCGACGCAGCACGAAGCGGCGCGACGTTTTAACTGCCCTTTTGACGCTCGCCCTGTTCCTATTTTCCTCCTGTCGCTCGCGTTGACAGACGTTCGTTCTTTAACTGTCTTCAGTTGGGAATATAGACAAATGACGTAACAGAACAGGAAATGTAACGGTTTTAGTTAGGACAGCAAGCGTGCGATGTCGCATTCTGTTGCTCGCATCGCAAGCAGTTAGGACACGGTGTTAGAACCTCGGTCTGGTCTGTACTGGTCATCTGATCAGAGCTTAGGCCTGGTTGGTCTGTACTGGTCATCTGATGAGAGCTTAGGTTGGTCTGTAGCCATCTGTTAGAACTGTAAACCCTGCATGGGCACACTTATGTGTATATCTTTAGCGGGCAAAGGTTCTCTCAAGGTGTCTGCACACTGCCCCACCCAACTGCAACCAACACCAACGCTGGGTGGTGTGCCATGTTTGATGGTGACTGTTGGTGCTGGTTGGATGGATTTTGCAGTTGAATTTTAAACTTCCAACATTCTAACAGAAACGGCCAACTAGAATGTTGTGTGTTCAGAGTGGGTTGGGCCCGTGTGCAGACACCTGGAGTTTACCGTTAGAAATATAAAGAATATCTGTGACGCTTGGCCTTCTGAGGAAAATCTTAGTAGATTATACTATCCTATGGTAGACGTTAACGGGAAGTTAGTTGATGACATAATCCTACGGTAGACGTTAACAGGAAGTTATTCAGTAGATGATACTATCCTACGGTAGACGTTAACAGGAAGTGACTGAGACGTTTTCCTGTGTTTCCTGTCAGGTTGAAGGACGGCCAGGTTGCAGCGGAGCGCTGTTCCCGTTACCATGTGGATGGAACGTCCCTGGTGATCCGAGACGTGGCAGAAGAGGATGCTGGGAAGTACACCATGCTGGTGGGGATCCAGGAACACGGGCTGTACCAGAACCTCACACTCACCCTGGTGGTCAATGGTGAGAACAAAGCATTCTCTCTCTCTCTCTCTCTCTCTCTCTCTCTCTCTCTCTCTCGACTCTGTCTTTCTCTCTGTCTACTTTGTCTCATTGACATGACATACTGTACAGTAAATATTTACAAAGTGGGTCAAAAAAAAAAAAAAAAAATTTTATAACAACAACAGTTAATCAGTCAATCAAATGAAACAATCATTCAACAACGTTGAACAAGTGCTCTGTTGGTGTGGCAGGATAAAACTATTTAGCTGCTGGACATGCTCATATAAAAGAAAGTTGTTCTGGTGGCTCATTCACTCAAACTCAGGGTCTTAAACTTCTCTGATGATTCTGTTGGTCATACAACTCACAAACGCAGGGTGGACACACACAGCCAGACCTGTCTCTCTCTCTCCTCTGACTCTCTCTCTCCTCTGACTCTCTCTATCTCTCCTCTGACTCTCTCTATCTCAACTCTATCTCTCTCTATCTCTACTCTGTCTCTCTATCTCTCCTCTGTCTCTCTCTATCTCTACTCTGTCTCTCTATCTCTCCTCTGTCTCTCTCTATCTCTCCTCTGTCTCTCTCTATATCTCCTCTGTCTCTCTCTATCTCTACTCTGTCTCTCTCTATCTCTACTCTGTCTCTCTCTCTCCTCTGTCTCTCTCTATCTCTACTCTGTCTCTCTCTATCTCTACTCTGACTCTCTCTATCTCTCCTCTGTCTCTCTCTATCTCTACTCTATCTCTATCTCTACTCTGTCTCTCTCTATCTCTACTCTGTCTCTCTCTATCTCTACCCTGTCTCTCTCTATCTCTACTCTGTCTCTCTCTATCTCTACTCTGTCTCTCTATCTCTCCTCTGTCTCTCTCTATCTCTCCTCTGTCTCTCTCTATATCTCCTCTGTCTCTCTCTATCTCTACTCTGTCTCTCTCTCTCTCCTCTGTCTCTCTCTATCTCTACTCTGTCTCTCTCTATCTCTACTCTGTCTCTCTCTATCTCTACTCTGACTCTCTCTATCTCTCCTCTGTCTCTCTCTATCTCTACTCTATCTCTATCTCTACTCTGTCTCTCTCTATCTCTACTCTGTCTCTCTCTATCTCTACCCTGTCTCTCTCTATCTCTACTCTCTCTATCTCTACTCTGTCTCTCTCTATCTCTACTCTCTATCTCTACTCTGTCTCTCTCTATCTCTACTCTGTCTCTCTCTCTCTACTCTGTCTCTATCTCTCTTCTGTCTCTCTCTATCTCTACTCTGTCTCTCTATCTCTACTCTGTCTCTCTATCTCTCCTCTGACTCTCTCTATCTCTCCTCTGTCTCTCTCTCTCTACTCTGTCTCTCTATCTCTCCTCTGACTCTCTCTATCTGTCCTCTGTCTCTCTCTCTACTCTGTCTCTCTATCTCTCCTCTGACTCTCTCTCTCTCTCCTCTGTCTCTCTCTATCTCTACTCTGTCTCTCTCTATCTCTACTCTGTCTCTCTCTATCTCTACTCTGTCTCTCTCTATCTCTACTCTGTCTCTCTCTATCTCTCCTCTGTCTCTCTATCTCTCCTCTGTCTCTCTCTATCTCTCCTCTGACTCTCTCTATCTCTCCTCTGTCTCTCTCTATCTCTACTCTGTCTCTCTCTCTCCTCTGTCTCTCTATATCTCTACTCTGTCTCTCTCTATCTCTACTCTGTCTCTCTCTATCTCTACTCTGTCTCTCTCTATCTCTCATCTGTCTCTCTATCTCTCCTCTGTCTCTCTCTATCTCTCCTCTGTCTCTCTCCATCTCTCCTCTGTCTCTCTCTATCTCTACTCTGTCTCTCTCTATCTCTACTCTGTCTCTCTATCTCTCTTCTGTCTCTCTCTCTATCTCTCCTCTGTCTCTCTCTATCTCTACTCTCTCTCTATCTCTACTCTGTCTCTCTATCTCTACTCTGTCTCTCTCTATCTCTACTCTGTCTCTCTCTATCTCTACTCTGTCTCTCTCTCTATCTCTCCTCTGTCTCTCTCTATCTCTCTTCTGTCTCTCTCTCTATCTCTCCTCTGTCTCTCTCTATCTCTACTCTCTCTCTATCTCTACTCTGTCTCTCTATCTCTCCTCTGTCTCTCTCTCTCTACTCTGTCTCTCTATCTCTACTCTGTCTCTCTCTATCTCTCCTCTGTCTCTCTCTATCTCTCCTCTGTCTCTCTCTATCTCTACTCTGTCTCTCTCTATCTCTACTCTGTCTCTATCTCTACTCTGTCTCTCTCTCTCTACTCTGTCTCTATCTCTACTCTGTCTCTCTCTATCTCTCCTCTGTCTCTCTCTCTCTCTCTACTCTGTCTCTCTCTATCTCTCCTCTGTCTCTCTCTATCTCTCCTCTGTCTCTCTATCTCTCCTCTGTCTCTCTCTATCTCTCCTCTGTCTCTCTCTCTCTACTCTGTCTCTCTCTATCTCTCCTCTGTCTGTCTCTATCTCTCTTCTGTCTCTCTCTATCTCTACTCTGTCTCTCTATCTCTACTCTGTCTCTCTATCTCTCCTCTGACTCTCTCTATCTCTCCTCTGTCTCTCTCTCTCTACTCTGTCTCTCTATCTCTCCTCTGACTCTCTCTATCTCTCCTCTGTCTCTCTCTCTCTACTCTGTCTCTCTATCTCTCCTCTGACTCTCTCTATCTCTCCTCTGTCTCTCTCTCTCTACTCTGTCTCTCTCTCTCCTCTGTCTCTCTCTATCTCTACTCTGTCTCTCTCTATCTCTCCTCTGTCTCTCTCTATCTCTACTCTGTCTCTCTCTCTCTCCTCTGTCTCTCTCTATCTCTACTCTGTCTCTCTCTATCTCTACTTTGTCTCTCTCTATCTCTACTTTGTCTCTCTCTATCTCTACTCTGTCTCTCTATCTCTCCTCTGTCTCTCTCTATCTCTCCTCTGTCTCTCTATATCTCTCCTCTGTCTCTCTCTATCTCTACTCTGTCTCTCTCTATCTCTACTCTGTCTCTCTCTCTCCTCTGTCTCTCTCTATCTCTACTCTGTCTCTCTCTATCTCTACTCTGTCTCTCTCTATCTCTACTCTGACTCTCTCTATCTCTCCTCTGTCTCTCTCTATCTCTACTCTCTCTCTATCTCTACCATGTCTCTCTCTATCTCTACTCTGTCTCTCTATCTCTACTCTGTCTCTCTCTATCTCTACTCTGTCTCTCTCTATCTCTACTCTGTCTCTCTCTATCTCTACTCTCTATCTCTACTCTGTCTCTCTCTATCTCTACTCTGTCTCTCTCTCTCTACTCTGTCTCTATCTCTCTTCTGTCTCTCTCTATCTCTACTCTGTCTCTCTATCTCTCCTCTGACTCTCTCTATCTCTCCTCTGTCTCTCTCTCTCTCTCTCTCTCTCTCTTTCTCACTCTCTCTCTCTCTCTCTCTCTTTCTCTCTCTCTCTCTGTGCTGTCTTTACTCCCGACAGCAGGGGGGGAATCGAGAGGACGGAAACAACTCCTAGTTTTTGGTCGTTTTATCAAAATCCAAATAGGTTGTTAACCTTAAACCAAGGGAAAACAACAATACACCAATTAGAGTCACACATACACCCATCAAACTCAAATCACATTCATTACAATAATCACACTTACTAGTGGCCTCTCCTGATTCCTCAATCTCAATGGCGTGAATCTATCTATCCCCCTCTATTTATACAATCACACCAAACTCCGCCCAGATTTACAGCCCCCTACACATATAAACTGAATCCCATCAATTGAATCCCTCATTCAACCAACCCCACTCATAAGTTTACAGCACACCTCCCACTTGGCCTCCTGGTCGGATGACCCAAGCAGCCACCCAAAATCCTTAGCCAGTAGGTGGTGGTAATGTAGTTCTGGGCTTCTCCTGCTCCTCCACAGGCAGGAGAACCACCAACCTCCTCACGTCCCTGTGAAGCACCGTGGTGGGCACCCGGTCTGCGCCCTTACTCCGAGGTCTTCCTGGTCCTCCAAGGAAGGCGGGACAGCTAGGGCATGTCCTCACCCTAACGTCTCGGACCACTCCTTTCTCATCAGGGGTCACGTCCTCAACCCGACCCAACCTGAACTGACCTCTCAGGGCATTCTGGTCAGCCAACCAAACCAGGTCTCCCACTGCCACGTTTCGCGCTCTTGTATGCCATTTAGGTCGGATAAACAGGTTCGGCCCAGCCAGCTGGCTCCACTGCCTCCAAAACCTGTCCACTTCGCCCTGGATGACCCTCAGCCGCTTGTACGGGTAGGTTGAGAACTCAAACCCTCGCCAGTCTCCTCGGGCCCCTGCTCGCCCTAGCAGCAGAAAGTTGGGAGTGATGACCTGCACGACATCCTCCTGGACTTGAGCCCTGGCGTCGATCGCCCTCTCGTTGGTGAGATTAGCCGCCTGGTAGAGCAGGGTCTGAAACTCCAGTCCCGTGAGGCAGTCGCCTCCCCCAATGTTCCCTAACGCCCTCTTCACTATGCGGACGGCTGCTTCTGCTGCACCGTTCCGATGAGGCGAATCGGCCGGGTGGAGAATCCAGGCCCACTCTGTGCCATTTCTTGCAGCCTTCCCCTCGACTTCCTGCTGGTCCAATCGACTCAAGAAGTCATGCAGCTCCTTTAAGGCGAGTCTGGCCCCAACGAAATTGGTCCCCCGGTCAGACCACACCTTCTTTGGATGACCTCTCAACGCCGTAAAACGCTGATAAGTCCCCAGGAAGCCTTCCGTAGACAGGTTCTCCACGATGTCTGCGTGTATGGCCCGAGACGCCATGAAGCAGAACACCACACCCCAGACCTTAAGCTTTGTCCTCCTTTTCGCCACATCCCTCACCATGTAGGGGCCGAACAGGTCTACAGTGGTGTACTCAAAGGGTGCGGCAGGCTCTGTTCGCTCGGGGGGGAGGTCTCCCATCTCCTGCTGGCACATCTTCGCCCTCGCCTTGCGACAAGTGATGCAGCTGTCGACAATCCGCTTGGCCACCCTCCGGCCCTGCACCACCCATGCTCTTGATCTCATCCTCAGAAGAGTACCAGCGAGTCCTTCATGATTTATTCCATGAGCCTCCCGAGCTAGCAGAGTCCCTAACCACGCTCTGTATGGGACTAACGCCACCCCAGACACTCTTCCCTCCAGGGTCTGGACTCTTCCGCGGCACAGCAGGAGTCCGGATACTTCATCCTTACTGACCACAAGCCTGTCCAGGGTTGTCCCTGAGGAAGACCTCACCCTCCTGGGCTGCCAGGAACAAATTCTGGAGTGCGGTCTCTAACTCTCCCACTGTCAGCACAGGCTTGCCTTTCCTCTTGACCAGGTCTCTTGCCTCCCACTTTGCTTGACCTGCCGTTTGGCCTCTTCTAGTCAGCCATTTTTCTACAGCTCGCCGGACCCATGCGACCACTCTACATAGCCTAGCCAGACCACTGAATCTCTGACTGGGGACTTTTCAGCCTCTGCGCCCTTTCCACTGGTGTCTTCAGGGATAGGGGTTTTCCTTGACTGGGCTCTGGTGAGTATTGCCGAGAATGCCTTTCTTTGAAGCTTGCCCACGCTCTCCCTGGCACCAGTTGCCACCTCCGCGGCCGACTTCATGGGTCATTCTTCCATCGGCTTCGCCAGGAACTCTGGTCCCCTCTGCCACTCCGAGTCCTCTCCCAGATCTTCAGGAGTTGCTCCTCTTGTTACGATATCAGCGATATTAAGTGGCCCTGGGATCCACCACCAGTCAGTTACTGGTCCAGCCTTTTGGATCTCGCCGACCCGGTTTGCGAAGAACGTTTGATACCCGTAGCTCTCTCGCTGGATGGCTCCCAGGACCGTTTGACTGTCAACAAAGTGGAACCAGCGCTCCACCTTCAACCGTCCGTGCTTCTCCAGATACCCTTTTAGCCGAGCTGCAAAGACCGCACCACACATCTCAGCCTTGACTACGTCTCCCTTTTGGTCGAGAGGTGTTAGCTTGGCCTTTGACTCCACCAATCTGAGCTCGACCCCTTGTTCTGTCTCCCATCGCAGGTACATCACGGCTCCGTATGCATCATCGCTCCCGTCTTAAAACGTGACTCCCCACGGCTTGCCTTTCCACCCGGATGGCGTGAGACTCCTGTGGAATTTGACCTCACTCAGCCTCACGTACTCCTCGAACAGCTTGATAGCATCTTCTCGGAGGTTCCCTGAGAGTGGGCTGTCCCAAGTCTCCTTTGTTAAACTTCCCCTCTCTGCCTCTTGGAAAGCCCTTCTGACGAGAATGGTCCCCTTCTGCTTCGCAGGTGTAACCAGGCCGATTGGATCATAGAGACCAGCAACCTGACTAAGTAGCTCCCTCCTAGTCAAAGGGTCAGGCGTTTCTGGTCTCACCTCCTCTTCACGAAGATTCAGTCCTACTCTCATCTTTTTCTTCTTCCTCGAGAAGTTGATCGAGGTCATAATGTAGAGTCGATCTTGGTCCACATGATATCCAATCCCAAGAGCCTTGTTGTCCTCATCTCTTAACTGGTTCGGGAGTACCAGTGTCCTGTCCCCTGGCTCTGCTATTGTTCCAGCTTGGACCTGTTCTTCAGTCCTCTGCCTCCCACTTTGGCCCGACCGGACCCACGGTTTGAGGGAGAAGCCTCCGGCGCTCAGGATCTCTTCTACCCCCTCTGCGATTTGCTCCAGTCTCTTTGGGTCATTGTGGGACGTTAGGATATCGTCCACATAACTGTCCTCCTCTAGGACCCTGCGTTCTTCCACCATGTGCGCGAACCTGGGCAGCCGAGCAGTCTCCCTCATCGCCAGCTGTGCGATGCACCCAGCGGGTCGGTCTCCAATGTTTACCCTGGTGATGGCGTACTCACCGATGTCCTCCTCTGGGGTGTCTCTCCAGAGGAACCGGTGCAGGTGGACCTCACGCTCTTTCAGCCAGACCGAATTGTACATTTTACGGATGTCTCCTAGGACTGCATACTCTCCCGCCCGGAATTGGAGTAAGACCGATCTGATTGGGTTCAGCACATCTGGCCCCTTGAGCAGAAGGTCGTTCATGCTGACTTTCCTGAACTGCTGACTGCTGTTCCAGACCAGCCGCACTGGTGTCGTCACTGAGTGGGGGTTAGGCGCGACCATGTGGCTCACGTACCACACCGGTCCTCTCCAGCTGCCTATCATCTCCGTGGTGAGTTTTACTGCAGCGCCTCTCTCCACCATCTCGTGAATCTGACCTTTGTAGGCGGACTGCCACTCCATTTCCTTCCTGAGTTGCTTCTCCGTTTTCAGGAAGGTGGCCTCCACTCCTCTTCTGTTGTTTGGAAGTGAGGCTGGGTCCTCGTTCCATGGGTAAGATGCGTCCCAGTGCGGAGTCTGGCAGTGTTCGTCTTTGGCCATGTAGGACAGCCCCTCCTTGATCACTTCTAGCTCCCGTTCCTCTGCCAGGGTCATTTCCTTTCCTCCCGGCTGGCATGTACCGCAGCGACACCCACCACACTTGGGAACACAGGCCGCACCGATGCTGTCCCACTTCCACCACTCGAGGACTTCTCTCCTTGTCGCAGTTGCACTCCTGGTCTCCGCCTTTACCTCCTGAGTCAAACCTTTGGTCTCTACTTTTCTCAGGGCCTCAGGACTCTCGACTACTTCTCTGTACTCCACTGCAGCTGTCCTCATCGAGCGAGCGAAGTGCGTCTTGGACTGGTGCATAGACACTTTCACATCCTCAAACAGACTGGGATGTGCTCCGCCCACGGTTTTACCCAGTGGGCCCTCCCATAACACGAGGTCTCCAACTATCCTCCGCCTTTGTGGAGCGAGTCTCCCTTCCCTGTGACTGATGAGAAGCTCGACATGGTCTGGTCTCTTCAGTTCCTCCATTTCAACCTCCGGAAATAACTTTTTTAGCTGCTCAGGTCTGACACTCCGATGCACTTTAGCAATCTCCTCCAGGCCATAACAAACCAGCTCGTGAGCCCTCACAGTACCTTTGGGGGTCTTGACTCTCACTCTCAAGAGATACCTCTTTGTCTTGACTGTCACAGTCATTCCTCCAACTCCATGCACGATCAGGGTGACTTCTTCCCTGCTCAGACCAAGTCTGTCAGCCGCCATGTGCGTGATGTAGTTGGTGTCCGATGCAAGGTCAATCAGAGCTCCGATCTTCTGCCCCGCGTTGGCAGTGACTTCCATCAACATCATAATGACAGGGTGCTCGCTCAGTCCGTTTTTCTCCAGAAGTCCGGCTTCATCCTTCCTAGTGCACTTTGTCACTGAAGTCTTGTTGCTGTTACTGAAGGCTTTCTTGATCCTCGCCGCCGCCTCTGGGGAATATTCAGATAAGACTAGCTTTTGTTCTTCGGTCAGCTCCTGTACCTTCTTGCTATCTTTTCCAGGTTTACCCCTTGGTAGCTGTTCCCATTTTGGACAGAGGAAGTAGTGGTGGTCCGAAGAGTTCCCCTTTTTGCAGCTTTCTTTGTTGCAGAGGAACCTGTCTGTACATTCTTCTACCACGTCATGACACCCAAGACAAACTCGGCACGCTCCTGCCTTCTTCACAGCAGCCTTTCTCTCAGCCAAGCCGAGCCCCTTGAACTTCTTACAGAAGAATAGCTTGTCCTTGTGTTTCTACTCTCCACACACAACGCACTCACCTTCTGAAGCGTCCCTTCTGGCGGCTTTTGTGGAGGCATACTTTCTCTCGAATTTAATTTGCGGCTTGTCCGTTCTCTCAGATGTCTCTGTTATCCTCAGTTGTTCCAGGCTCTCCAGAATCTTTTCTTGCTCCTTCAGGAACTTCAGGAGCGTTTCAAAGTGGTTGTCTGGGGTGACAACGTTCCCAGGATTAGCCTTTAGGATGACCCAATCTCGCTTCACCTGGTCGGGTAGCTTGCTTTCTATAGACCTTATCATCAGCGGGTTGTTGATGGCTCCAGGGTTCCCGAGGTCTGTGAGGTCTGCCAAAGCCTTTTCTACAGCTTGGATGAGGTCTATCACCTTCCTCGGTTGGTCTCCTTTTACAGCTGGGATCTTTTCCAGTTCTGCGACGATCTGCAGTGCGATCGTAGACTTGTTCCCGTAACGGTTCTCCAATACTCTGAACATGTCTTCGGCTGTGCTGTAGCTAGCCAACCTGAGATCCTTCTTGACCTTCTCCTCCATACTGCCTAGAAGCTGGAACTTCTTGACTTCAGGCGACCCGGACGGTTCTCCCTGCTTCTGCAAAGACTCCCAGTCTTTTTTCCAGCAGTGGAATTCCCTCATTCTACCACTGAACTTGGGTAGGTCTACCGG
>NC_140242.1:793065-798065 GCF_949987555.1 Borostomias antarcticus | reverse complement strand
TCAGATATCAGCTGTTTAATAGAGATACTCAGGTCAGGTATCAGATATCAGCTGTTTAATAGAGATACTCAGGTCAGGTATCAGATATCAGCTGTTTAATAGAGATACTCAGTCAGGTATCACATATCAGCTGTTTAATAGAGATACTCAGGTCAGGTATCACATATCAGCTGTTTAATAGAGATACTCAGGTCAGGTATCAGATATCAGCTCTGTTTAATAGAGATACTCAGTCAGGTATCACATATCAGCTGTTTAATAGAGATACTCAGGTCAGGTATCAGATATCAGCTGTTTAATAGAGATACTCAGTCAGGTATCACATATCAGCTCAGTTTAATAGAGATACTCAGGTCAGGTATCACATATCAGCTGTTTAATAGAGATACTCAGGTCAGGTATCACATATCAGCTGTTTAATAGAGATACTCTGTCAGGTATCACATATCAGCTGTTTAATAGAGATACTCAGGTCAGGTATCAGATATCAGCTGTTTAATAGAGATACTCTGTCAGGTATCAGATATCAGCTGTTTAATAGAGATACTCAGTCAGGTATCACATATCAGCTGTTTTCACACATGCACACAGGGGTTACTGTATGTAGTGACTGTATGTGTACAGACTGATGATGACTCGTGTGTTTTCTGATGAGAAAGGCAAGATGTAATCTGCAGGGGCACCTGGACTCCATGTCCCAGTCCACACCTGAATTAAATTATAGTTTCACTGTTCTTAACATGTGGAGCTACAGGAACATTAATCTGAGGTAGCGTTCAGGTGCTGACGCATCAAGGTCCCTGCAGGTTCCACCACACCGGTTCTCTGTAAAAGCACTGTTCTGGTTCTAGGGTCCCGTTCTAGAAGAGCACTGTTCTGGTTCCAGAGTCTTGTTCTAGACATAGGAGCTGTGTTCCAAACCGCTCCCTCATTCACTCACTCACTATTCCCTATGTAGTGTAGGGAATGAGAAATTGTACGGTACATCCTATCCTACTAGACATTGCTGCGAATTGTGGGTATTTTCTAGTGGACTCAATAAATAAATAAATTAATTAATTAATTCAGACTATATAGCAAATTGAATTAACCGTTGAGAATTCGGACACTAGAAGAAAATGGAGAGTACATATATAGAGTATTTGTGTAGTAGGGAAGGGTTTGGAACCCAGCCAGGGACTGATGATGATGCGTTGACCAGCTCAGTCCTGACCAGGCTTGTTCTTTGTAGCTCGGCCCCGCAGGCCTGACGCCGGGCTGGAGGACGAGGCCCGCAGACGGGGGGCGGGGCCAGGCCAAGCTGAGGGAGTCGGGGGCTCCTGTGTCCCAGATCAGGGCTTGGGCCTGAGCCTGAGCCTGGAACTGGGTCTGGGTCTGGGTCTGGGTCTGGGTCTGGGTCCGGGTCCTGGTCCTGGTCCTGGTCCTGGTCCTGGTCCTGGTCCTGGTCCTGGTCTGGGTCTGGGTCTGGGTCTGGGTCTGGGTCTGGGTCTGGTCCTGGTCTGGTCCTGGTCCTGGTCCTGGTCCTGGTCCTGGTCCTGGTCCTGGTCTGGGTCCTGGTCCTGGTCTGGTCCTGGTCCTGGTCCTGGTCCTGGTCTGGGTCTGGGTCTGGGTCCTGGTCCTGGTCCTGGTCCTGGTCCTGGTCCTGGTCCTGGTCTGGTCTGGCCCTGGTCCTGGTCCTGGTCCTGGTCCTGGTCTGGTCCTGGTCTGGTCCTGGTCTGGGTCTGGTCCTGGTCCTGGGAACGGCAGCTCTCTTATCTGGCCCGGGCAGGAGGCACACTGGACTTCCTGTGCGAAAATCAGAGCGCTTTTCCTCTCGTTGTTTGGCTTCCTCCCGACGCGAGACGCTTCCCAGCAGCATGATTGTCCCTCCGCCTTCAAACGTGGCACAGTCCACTTCCTCACGGGCTTGATCTATTCTGGAGACCCCCCACCCCTCACCCCCCAGCCCCTTCGCTCCCCGCCCCCCTCCCTCCACGGACACACCTCCCTCCCCCGCCCTCACAGGTCTGCCCCCCCACCGCCACCCCAACCACCCACTCCCCTCCTCCTTCTCCACCTCCTCCTCCTCCTCCTCCTCCTCCTCCTCCTCCTCCTCCTCCTCCTCCTCCTCCTCGTAGAAGAACCCCTCCCTCCTTCACCCCTTCACACACTCATCAAGGCTGTTTCCCTGGCAGCCTGGTCCAGTCCCTGACCGCTCAAGCCATTCATGCAGCACCACAGCCCCACAGACTGATGCATTCTGGGAGTTTGTGTGTGTGTGTGTGGGGGGGGGGTGCAGGACAGTGACAGTGGAACACTGCTGAGCAGTGAGGAAGAGGAGCAGCTTAGAGACATACGGAGGAGGAAGAGGAGGAGTGAAACATCACAGCACTGAGGAGATGACGGTGCTTTGAGAGTTATTCTATTTATTCCCCCCCTCCCTCCCCTGTCCCCCCTCCCCTGTCCATGACATCACTCTCTTCACGTGTCTTTATTCGTTTTCCCGTTGTTACTCGTCCCAGACGTTTGAGCCAGAAAGGAAGTGCAGTTTCACCACCTGTCCACTAGTCAAGTTTCTGGAGCTGCTTTGCTGTTGTTGTGTCCTAGAGTGGTACTATACTGGGCGTCCCTACCTGGCCCGGCCCCGCCCCTCTGATGTAGCCTACTTCTGACGTCCACTGAAGCTGTGAGTTCTGTTCTCCTGACCCTCCTTCATGACTCTAACTGTACAAGTGTTCCTTGGATGGGCAGACAGGGAGAGAGGAGGTGTTGTTGTCTATGGGACACCTACAAGTTCTCTAGTAAAAGACTGATTTCCTCCTCAAACACCTACCATGTAGGAGGTCCCCGGACCGGAGACCGTGACAGTCTATCCTCTATCATTCTACTGTGTGTCATGTGGTTCATTCTTGGTCACATTATGTTCTTTGTTCTAATACTGTACATCAACCATTGGTCATTCAGAGTGATTTATCGTATTGAAACTGCCATTTATTGTGTTGGAAATAGTTTGTCTGGGTGTGTAATATGAACTAGTATGAAATAGTTTGTCTGGGTGTGTAATATGAACTAGTATGACATTGTTTGTCTGTGTGTGTAATTATGAACAAACAGCTGTTGTTATGGGTTGTTTTATGTTTTTGTTACAGTATATGTGTGTATGTGTGTGTATGTGTGTGTATGTGTGTGTGTGTGTATGTGTGTGTATGTGTGTGTATGTGTGTGTGTGTGTGTGTATGTGGGACAAGGACAATGGGCAAATGTCTGTATGTGGATGTGTGTGTACGTGCGTGTGCGTGTGTGTGTGTGTGTGTGTGTGTGTGTACATGCGTGTGTTTGTGTGTGTTTGTGTGTGTGTACGTGCGTGTGCGTGTGTGTACGTGTGTGTGCGTGTGTGTGTGTACATGCGTGTGTGTGTGTTTGTACGTGCGTGAGTGTGTGTGTGTGTGTGTGCGTGTGTGTGTGTGTGTGTGAGTGTGTGTGTGTGTGTGTGTGTGTACGTACGTGTGTGTGTGTACGTGTGTGTGTGTGTGTGTGTGTGTGTGTGTGTGTGTGTGTGTGTGTGTGTGTGCGTGTGTGTGTGTGTGTGTGCGTGTGTGTGTATGTGTGTGTGTGTGTGTGTGTGTGTGTGTGTGCGTGTGTGTGTGTGTGTGTGTATGTGTGTGTATGTGTGTGTGTGTGTGTGTGTGTGTGTAATGTCCCATTTTACGGGTCTCTCCCAATGTGATTCATTCCTTGTATACAGATTTTCTATGAGTAATATATGAATCTAATATTTAATAATTTTATATGACTAACTTACTTATAAATATTGATAAATTCCAATAATTGCCAAATGTGTATGAAAACTGTATTGTAAGTGTTATATCAATTGTATGTTGTTCTTTTTTACATTAAATTTGCTTGAATTTGTGTGTTGCCTCCGTACTGTTTTGTCTCTAGTCTTGCTGGGTTAGGGTTAGTGGTTGACCCGTACCCGAACCCTATACAGGGTATAGTAGGTGCTTGCTGGGTTAGGGTTAGTGGTTGACCCGTACCCTAACCCTATACAGGGTATAGTAGGTGCTTGCTGGGTTAGGGTTAGTGGTTGACCCGTACCCTAACCCTATACAGGGTATAGTAGGTGCTTGCTGGGTGAGGGTTAGTGGTTGACCCGTACCCTAACCCTATACAGGGTATAGTAGGTGCTTGCTGGGTTAGGGTTAGTGGTTGACCCGTACCCTAACCCTATACAGGGTATAGTAGGTGCTTGCTGGGTGAGGGTTAGTGGTTGACCCGTACCCTAACCCTATACAGGGTATAGTAGGTGCTTGCTGGGTGAGGGTTAGTGGTTGACCCGTACCCTAACCCTATACAGGGTATAGTAGGTGCTTGCTGGGTGAGGGTTAGTGGTTAACCCTGACCCTAACCCTATACAGGGTATAGTAGGTGCTTTCTGGGTTAGGGTTAGTGGTTGACCCGTACCCTAACCCTAGACAGGGTATAGTAGGTGCTTGCTGGGTGAGGGTTAGTGGTTAACCCGTACCCTAACCCTATACAGGGTATAGTAGGTGCTTTCTGGGTTAGGGTTAGTGGTTGACCCGTACCCTAACCCTATACAGGGTACAGTAGGTGCTTGCTGGGTGAGGGTTAGTGGTTGACCCTAACCCTAACCCTATACAGGGTACAGTAGGGTAGAGAGGAGACAGGGACAGAGGTTAGACAGTTTAGAGATCCATCAGAAATATCTCTCACACTTCCCCAGAAACTTCATTCAAATCTCTTTCTCTCCACACGTCACTATGAAAGGTCACTCACCCTGTGGGCAGGCACATTGTGTGAACGTGTTTGTGGAATGCTTGTGTGTGTGTGTGTGTGTGTGTGTGTGTGTGTGTGTGTGTGTGTGTGTGTGTGTGTGTGGTGACATTGTTTTGTGTGTGTTGGTATACTGTATGTACATGTAACTAAACATGTTTGTCCATATGTGTCTACCTGTCTACATTCCAGCATGACCTGCTGTTGTCTGTGTGTGTGTGTGTGTG
>NC_140242.1:775565-783065 GCF_949987555.1 Borostomias antarcticus | reverse complement strand
CCCATAGACTTCCTACTGGGTGACCCCCCCATAGACTTCCTACTGGGTGACCCCCCCATAGACCTCCTACTGGGAGACCCCCCCGTACACTTCCTACTGGGAGACCCCCCCATAGACTTCCTACTGGGAGACCCCCCCATAGACTTCCTACTGGGAGACCCCCCCAGGGTCTTTACTAGAGAGAGAGAGAGGGGGGGGGGGAGAGAGAGAGAGGGGGGGGGGTAAGAGAAAGAACAGGAAGAAGATGGAGCAATATGGAGAGACAGAGGGAGAGAGAGAGAGAGACAGAGAGAGAGAGAGACAGAGACAGAGGGAGACAGAGAGACAGAGAGAGAGAGACAGAGAGAGAGAGAGAGAGAGACAGAGGGAGACAGAGAGAGAGAGAGAGAGACAGAGAGACAGAGAGAGAGAGACAGAGAGAGAGAGAGAGGGAGAGAGAGAGAAACAGAGAGAGAGAGACAGAGGGAGACAGAGAGACAGAGAGAGAGAGACAGAGAGAGAGAGAGAGAGAGGGAGACAGAGAGAGACAGAGAGAGAGAGACAGAGTGAGACAGAGAGAGACAGAGAGAGAGACAGAGAGAGACAGAGGGAGAGAGAGGGAGACAGAGAGAGACAGAGAGAGAGAGACAGAGAGAGAGAGGGAGAGAGAGAGAAACAGAGAGAGACAGAGAGAGAGAGAGAGACAGAGTGAAAGAAGTCTTCCAGTTATAGTCCAGTTTAGGGATGTAACGATAACCAGTATAATGATAAACCACACTACCATTAAATAATAATAATGATAAATCACGCTAAAATCCCATTCAATTTGTTGCAATAAAATTATCCTTAAAACTGTGTTTGATTACCGCGCTTTGAAAAACTCACTGTAAATACTATCCAGCGTTTCCAAGACACATTATTTTAAAGGTATAACATGGTCATTCGTGCCTAACGTTATGTCTGTTGACTCAGCAAGGACACTATTAAATGATAAAGGTTGATAAGACGGTTAAGTGCGCTACCAGGGGAATCATGGGCAGCTGTGCGTCCAGCGAGAGGGACACAGCCAACATATTGAGGCAGCCTGGCGTACACAAGGAGATGATCTACTGGTTCAGCTCCCCCACACCATCTACTGGTTCAGCTACCCCACACCATCTACTGGTTCAGCTACCCCACACCATCTACTGGTTCAGCTACCCCACACCATCTACTGGTTCAGCTACCCCACACGATCTACTGGTTCAGCTAACCCACACCATCTACTGGTTCAGCTACCCCACACCATCTACTGGTTCAGCTAACCCACACCATCTACTGGTTCAGCTACCCCACACCATCTACTAGTTCAGCTAACCCACACCATCTACTGGTTCAGCTACCCCACACCATCTACTGGTTCAGCTAACCCACACCATCTACTGGTTCAGCTAACCCACACCATCTACTAGTTCAGCTAACCCACACCATCTACTGGTTCAGCTACCCCACACCATCTACTGGTTCAGCTAACCCACACCATCTACTGGTTCAGCTAACCCACACCATCTACTGGTTCAGCTACCCCACACCATCTACTGGTTCAGCTAACCCACACCATCTACTGGTTCAGCTACCCCACACCATCTACTGGTTCAGATACCCCACACCATCTACTGGTTCAGCTACCCCACACCATCTACTGGTTCAGCTCCCCCACACCATCTACTGGTTCAGCTACCCCACACCATCTACTGGTTCAGCTAACCCACACCATCTACTGGTTCAGCTAACCCACACCATCTACTGGTTCAGCTAACCCACACCATCTACTGGTTCAGCTACCCCACACCATCTACTGGTTCAGCTAACCCACACCATCTACTGGTTCAGCTACCCCACACCATCTACTGGTTCAGCTAACCCACACAATCTACTGGTTCAGCTAACCCACACCATCTACTGGTTCAGCTACCCCACACCATCTACTGGTTCAGCTAACCCACACCATCTACTGGTTCAGCTACCCCACACCATCTACTGGTTCAGCTACCCCACACCATCTACTGGTTCAGCTACCCCACACCGACAGCTCTCACAATCAACTTGAGTTCATTGAGTGGAACCACTGGTTGGCAAGGAAACAGGGAAGGAGTGGCTGGACGCCTTTTCAAGGATATTTGAGCATTATTTTAGGGGGCTCTTCATGAGAAATTACCAAGAAATTACTTGGAAATTACACAGTAGGAACACACTTTATTTTAGGGGGCTCTTCATGAGAAATTACCTAGAAATTACTTGGAAATTACACATTAGGAACACACTTTATTTTAGGGGGCTGTTCCTGAGAAATTACCAAGAAATTACTAAGAAGCAATCACCTTATTATAAATATATAAGTTATATGTATAATATGTTATATGTGGATTAAAATAAAGATTTTTTCAAAAATAATACAACCATAGGGCTTTGCGAAGGCTGCAGAGTACAAGTATTGCTTTTCCATAAAAATATATATTTTGTCTGAAATTATTACATTATGAAATTTTGACGGCCCGACAATGACACTGTTGATATCATACCAGCCAATAGTATTACAGCATTGGTACTCCGTGCTGGGTTGCCAGGTACTTTTCTAGCTTCACCACTGTGAGATTAGCAATAGCCAGCTAACGTTATACTTCCATGAATTAGCAGCATTATAGATGTTGGTTAGCATCAAGTGTGTGTGCGACTATAAAACGGCAGCTTTTCCGTCCACTTCCGCTCACTCTCTACAAGCTAGCTAACTGGCAACCAATATGTTGTGTTGTTGCAGTTCTTATCTTTAGACACTAGATGGGGGAAATAATCCACATATAACATATCATACCTTTAACTTATGATAATTCTCTCCACTTTACAAGGAGTTGTATCACCTCATTACTTTGACATTACTGCTGCTTTCTGTCACCTTATTTATATTAAATTACTTGATAAAATACCACCTTATTACTAGTTTATTACCACCTTATTTCCCCCCAAAAAACGTCATGATTATCACCTTATTATTAGGAAATTATTAGGTAATTTCAACCTTATTTCTAAGAAATTACTAGGTAATTACCACCTTATTACTAGGAAATTACTAGGTAATTCCGACCCCCTAAAATAAAGTGTTACCACATTTTTATACCCAGTTGTCTGTGGGAATGCTCATGGGTTCCAGTAGCTAATACAGGCTCAGTTATGTACTGAGTACATTGTTGTGGTCTTTAGGAAGAGAAGAGAGGACAGCAGGCCAAGAGAGCTGTGAGTCCGCTGACCCCCCCCCCCACACACACACACACACACACACACACAGAGAGACAGAATGTGTCACTAGCACACACTGTCGTCACAGGATGGCAGAGATCCAGGGAACCGAGGACACATATTCCCACTTTCGATTTGCATGCAGAATGAACTGAGAAGTGTGTGTTTTTGTGTATCTTTTAATAGAACTACTATAATGACTGGTAGAAACTTTTAATTAGGTGGTTTGGAAACAAATCTACACAATCACACGTATTTATATTCTAGCACATATTCATAGACAACAATCCCAGCAACAACCCCCACAACCATGCTTATTTTCTCCCAATTTGTGTGTATGTGTGTGTGTGTGTGTGTGTGTGTGTGTGTGTGTGTGTGTGTGTGCGCAGTGCTGCAGGCTCCCGTGCTGTTACAGAATCTGTCTGATTGCATCATCAACGTCAGCAGCTCCATCACCATCGACTGCCCCGCCCATGGCATGCCACGCCCCCTCGTCACATGGTACAAGGATGAGCGTACACTGCTGCAGGGGTCAGGTGAGGCGTAACGCACACAAACACACACGCACACAAACACACACACACACACACACACACACACACACACACACACACACACACACATACACATACACACAATCAACACCAGGGTATAAATGTCTGGCGTTTCCGTCCACCATGTTTTCCTGTCTTCTTCTCTGCTGTTGGTCTGCAGGTATCGTCATAGCGCCCGGGGGGGAGACCCTACACATAGACCGAGTAACCCTGGACGACCAGGGCCTGTACACCTGCCTCGCCACCAATCAGAGAGGATCTGTAGAGAGCTCCGCCTACATCTGGGTTCACAGTAAGAGTCCTTAGACCAATAGTAGAACGTTTGTGTCTGTTTTCCATTTTGCTGCCTGTGATGTTTGGTGGGATGTTTCAATGTTTCAGTTTGTGGCATGAAAGAACCAGGCCAGGTCCAGCCTGGCTTATGTGCATGGCTGGCTTGTTTCTGTTCAGGACTGGTAGGATGGAAGCTACTTGTGCAGTGGAGATCGGTTGATTGTGGTGTCCTTCTTTATTTTGGTGTGCTGGGACTACTGCCTCTTGTGGTGCCAACAGAGAAATGCAGGTCAACATCCGACGGAGTAAGGGAGGGAGGGAGCGATAACCCGACAAACACAATCTATGGTGCTGGCTTCCAGCCATGCACAAAAATAGTTTATTTCGGTTTGTGGTGTATGCCGGAGGTGATGGTTTGAATGGATGGACGGACAGACGGACGGACAGATACATAGATGTTAGGGGTCCTACGATAGTAGGAAGTCTGTTGTTGCTGTTATTATCCTCTTCAACTAGGCTATTCTATAACTAGGTTATTCTTTTCCTGGAAATGGGAAAATAACTCAAAAAGTCCTCGACCAACAATAATCTAAATGTGCTGCAACTACAGACCATGAGTAACTATACCAGAAAGAATCATCATGATTCGTCAATAGGTGGCGCTATAGTAAGCGATTCAAAACACAAACTTCAAAATGCTGGCATTTCCACCCCATTTGATGAACATTTATGAAACCAGGTATACTTGCGTCGTTCCTCAAGGGGAACAAATTTGCTTCAAGAACCCATAAAGTCAATGAGTAAATAATTACAATGTTTTACAACTATGAGAATTATAAAACACTACGATCCTTGCAGAAAAAATATCTGAGTGTCCAACAATTCTGAAGTATTATGACACTTGACCTTATATAAGTCATTATGAAATTCTTTGTGTTATGATTGTTTTGATAAAGCATTATGAGTATTTATGAGTGCTTATAAATATAATTATGCCGTGCTATAAGCAGATGGGCTTCACAGGCCATTCATTATGAAACAATAGACCAACCACCATCATATTTTGCACTTTAAGTGGTTTTCGGATAAAAGCGTCTGCTAACGCTTATGTAACCAGGGTACAAGAGGCTGGTCCCTGGCTCAGTCAGACCGGTATGAGGGCCCTATCCTGGCTCAGTCAGACCGGTATGGAGGGCCCTTCCCTGGCTCAGTCAGACCGGTATGAGGGCCCTATCCTGGCTCAGTCAGACCGGTATGGAGGGCCCTTCCCTGGCTCAGTCAGACCGATATGAAGGGCCCTTCCCTGGCTCAGTCAGACCGGTATGGAGGGCCCTTCCCTGGCTCAGTCAGACCGGTATGAAGGGCCCTATCCTGGCTCAGTCAGACCGGTATGAGGGCCCTATCCTGGCTCAGTCAGACCGGTATGAGGGCCCTTCCCTGGCTCAGTCAGACCGATATGAAGGGCCCTTCCCTGGCTCAGTCAGACCGGTATGGAGGGCCCTTCCCTGGCTCAGTCAGACCGGTATGGAGGGCCCTTCCCTGGCTCAGTCAGACCGGTATGGAGGGCCCTTCCCTGGCTCAGTCAGACCGGTATGGAGGGCCCTATCCTGGCTCAGTCAGACCGGTATGGAGGGCCCTTCCCTGGCTCCGTCAGACCGGTATGGAGGGCCCTATCCTGGCTCAGTCAGACCGGTATGGAGGGCCCTTCCCTGGCTCAGTCAGACCGGTATGGAGGGCCCTTCCCTGGCTCAGTCAGACCGGTATGGAGGGCCCTTCCCTGGCTCAGTCAGACCGATATGAGGGCCCTTCCCTGGGCGACAGCAGGACAGACGGGGGGGGGGGGGGTGGGGTGGAGAGAAGTGGTTGTGTGTTGTTGGAAGGAAGGAAACTGTCTCCCTTTTTGATTTCCTCTGGAAGGGACCCACCACTGTTTGGCTATTTCCACATCTTCAAAAAACACAACAGAGAACCGTCAGGAGGGAGATGAATGAGGAGGAGGAGGAGGAGGAGGAGGAGGAGGAGGAGGAGGAGGAGGAGGAGGAGGAGCATGGTGGTCGGTGTTTGCTGATGAGGCTGAGCTCTGCCCCAGAGAGGGACCGAGAGAGGGACCTCCATTAGGCAGGGCTGTGAACAGTTAACCACACATACCTTCATCGTGTGTGTGTGTGTGTGTGTGTGTGTGTGTGTGTGTGTGTGTGTGTGTGTGTTCAGACACATCAGAGGCCTCGTCTCTGGAGATCCCGACCCTGACCTGCACCTGCGTGGTGGCTACGCTCTTCTGGCTGCTCCTCACGCTCTTCATCCGCAAACTCAAGCAGGTGGGAGAGAGAGTTCACCGTGTCTATAAAACCAGGCGTGTGTGTAGAGAAATGTTCACCGTGTCTATAAAACCAGGCGTGTGTGTAGAGAAATGTTCACCGTGTCTATAAAACCAGGCGTGTGTGTAGAGAAATGTTTACAGTGTCTATAAAACCAGGCGTGTGTGTAGAGAAATGTTCACCGTGTCTATAAAACCAGGCGTGTGTGTAGAGAAATGTTCACCGTGTCTATAAAACCAGGCGTGTGTGTAGAGAAATGTTCACCGTGTCTATAAAACCAGGCGTGTGTGTAGAGAAATGTTTACAGTGTCTTTTAAAACCAAGAGTGTGTAGAGAAATGTTCACCGTGTCTATAAAACCAGGCGTGTGTGTAGAGAAATGTTAACCGTGTCTATAAAACCAGGCGTGTGTGTAGAGAAATGTTAACCGTGTCTATAAAACCAGGCGTGTGTGTAGAGAAATGTTTACAGTGTGTTTTAAAACCAAGAGTGTGTGTAGAGGACACTTCTCTGTTGGTGCTTTAAACGTAAATTGTATTTATATACAGTAGCACCTTTCACAAAACAGAGGTCACAAAGCCCCCCCCCCCCCACACCCACACCCACACCCACACCCACACCCACACACACACACACACACACACACACACACACACACACACACACAAAAACAAGAACAATAAACACAAAGACACAGGAGGCTAGACAGAGGCCAGTCTAAACAGATGAGTCGTCAGGTGAGTTTTGAAAGCAGAGACCACAGATCGTAGATCTAAGGGATCGTAAGGGATGACTTCGAACGCTCGGTCACCTCAATTCCATCAATAACAAGACTCCATGAAATCACCACATGATTCCCGAGCGCGGCGCCGCTGCTGCTCACCGCTCCCCCAGGGGATGATGGGTCGAATGAGGAGAACACATTTCACACACTCAGGTGTGTGACAATCATTGGGACTTTAACCTTTACCTTTAAAACTCCAATCTCTCCTCTCCCTCAGCCCAGCTCATCTAGTGCTGAAAAAGAATACCTGTCAATCATCCTGGAACCAGGGGAGGGACCTATGGAGGAGCAGTGTGATAGGCTGCAGTATGACCCCGGCC
>NC_140242.1:750960-765960 GCF_949987555.1 Borostomias antarcticus | reverse complement strand
CCACACCCTCCTACAGGACCGCCCATCACCTGTCTACACCTTCTATAACCACACCCTCCTACAGGACCGCCCATCACCTGTCTACACCTTCTATAACCACACCCTCCTACAGGACCGCCCATCACCTGTCTACACCTTCTATAACCACACCCTCCTACAGGACCCATCACCTGTCTACACCTTCTATAACCACACCCTCCTACAGGACCCATCACCTGTCTACACCTTCTATAACCACACCCTCCTACAGGACCGCCCATCACCTGTCTACACCTTCTATAACCACACCCTCCTACAGGACCCATCACCTGTCTACACCTTCTATAACCACACCCTCCTACAGGACCACCCATCACCTGTCTACACCTTCTATAACCACACCCTCCTACAGGACCGCCCATCACCTGTCTACACCTTCTATAACCACACCCTCCTACAGGACCGCCCATCACCTGTCTACACCTTCTCTAACCACACCCTCCTACAGGACCGCCCATCACCTGTCCACACCTTCTATAACCACACCCTCCTACAGGACCGCCCATCACCTGTCTACACCTTCTATAACCACACCCTCCTACAGGACCCATCACCTGTCTACACCTTCTATAACCACACCCTCCTACAGGACCCATCACCTGTCTACACCTTCTATAACCACACCCTCCTACAGGACCGCCCATCACCTGTCTACACCTTCTATAACCACACCCTCCTACAGGACCCATCACCTGTCTACACCTTCTATAACCACACCCTCCTACAGGACCCATCACCTGTCTACACCTTCTATAACCACACCCTCCTACAGGACCGCCCATCACCTGTCTACCCCTCCTTCTAACCACACCCTCCTACAGGACCGCCCCTCACCTGTCTACAGCTTCTATAACCACACCCTCCTACAGGACCGCCCATCACCTGTCTACAGCTTCTATAACCACACCCTCCTACAGGACCGCCCATCACCTGTCTACACCTTCTATAACCACGCCCTCCTACAGGACCCATCACCTGTCTACACCTTCTATAACCACACCCTCCTACAGGACCGCCCATCACCTGTCTACAGCTTCTATAACCACACCCTCCTACAGGACCGCCCATCACCTGTCTACACCTTCTCTAACCACACCCTCCTACAGGACCGCCCATCACCTGTCTACACCTTCTCTAACCACACCCTCCTACAGGACCGCCCATCACCTGTCTACACCTTCTATAACCACACCCTCCTACAGGACCGCCCATCACCTGTCTACACCTTCTATAACCACACCCTCCTACAGGACCGCCCATCACCTGTCTACACCTTCTATAACCACACCCTCCTACAGGACCGCCCATCACCTGTCTACACCTTCTATAACCACACCCTCCTACAGGACCGCCCATCACCTGTCTACACCTTCTATAACCACACCCTCCTACAGGACCCATCACCTGTCTACACCTTCTATAACCACACCCTCCTACCAGGACCGCCCATCACCTGTCTACACCTTCTCTAACCACACCCTCCTACAGGACCCATCACCTGTCTACACCTTCTATAACCACACCCTCCTACAGGACCGCCCATCACCTGTCTACACCTTCTATAACCACACCCTCCTACAGGACCGCCCATCACCTGTCTACACCTTCTATAACCACACCCTCCTACAGGACCGCCCATCACCTGTCTACACCTTCTATAACCACACCCTCCTACAGGACCACCCATCACCTGTCTACACCTTCTATAACCACACCCTCCTACAGGACCCATCACCTGTCTACACCTTCTATAACCACACCCTCCTACAGGACCCATCACCTGTCTACACCTTCTATAACCACACCCTCCTACAGGACCCATCACCTGTCTACACCTTCTATAACCACACCCTCCTACAGGACCCATCACCTGTCTACACCTTCTATAACCACACCCTCCTACAGGACCACCCATCACCTGTCTACACCTTCTATAACCACACCCTCCTACAGGACCCATCACCTGTCTACACCTTCTATAACCACACCCTCCTACAGGACCCATCACCTGTCTACACCTTCTATAACCACGCCCTCCTACAGGACCGCCCATCACCTGTCTACACCTTCTATAACCACACCCTCCTACAGGACTGCCCATCACCTGTCTACACCTTCTATAACCACACCCTCCTACAGGACTGCCCATCACCTGTCTACACCTTCTATAACCACACCCTCCTACAGGACCCATCACCTGTCCACACCTTCTATAACCACACCCTCCTACAGGACCCATCACCTGTCTACACCTTCTATAACCACACCCTCCTACAGGACCGCCCATCACCTGTCTACACCTTCTATAACCACACCCTCCTACAGGACCCATCACCTGTCTACACCTTCTATAACCACACCCTCCTACAGGACCCATCTCCTGTCTACACCTTCTATAACCACACCCTCCTACAGGACCCATCACCTGTCTACACCTTCTCTAACCACACCCTCCTACAGGACCCATCACCTGTCTACACCTTCTATAACCACACCCTCCTACAGGACCCATCACCTGTCTACACCTTCTATAACCACACCCTCCTACAGGACCACCCATCACCTGTCTACACCTTCTATAACCACACCCTCCTACAGGACCCATCACCTGTCTACACCTTCTATAACCACACCCTCCTACAGGACCCATCACCTGTCTACACCTTCTCTAACCACACCCTCCTACAGGACCCATCACCTGTCTACACCTTCTATAACCACACCCTCCTACAGGACCGCCCATCACCTGTCTACACCTTCTATAACCACGCCCTCCTACAGGACCGCCCATCACCTGTCTACACCTTCTATAACCACACCCTCCTACAGGACCGCCCATCACCTGTCTACACCTTCTATAACCACACCCTCCTACAGGACCGCCCATCACCTGTCTACACCTTCTATAACCACACCCTCCTACAGGACCGCCCATCACCTGTCTACACCTTCTATAACCACACCCTCCTACAGGACCGCCCATCACCTGTCTACACCTTCTATAACCACACCCTCCTACAGGACCGCCCATCACCTGTCTACACCTTCTATAACCACACCCTCCTACAGGACCCATCACCTGTCTACACCTTCTATAACCACACCCTCCTACAGGACCCATCACCTGTCTACACCTTCTATAACCACACCCTCCTACAGGACCGCCCATCACCTGTCTACACCTTCTATAACCACACCCTCCTACAGGACCCATCACCTGTCTACACCTTCTATAACCACACCCTCCTACAGGACCCATCACCTGTCTACACCTTCTATAACCACACCCTCCTACAGGACCGCCCATCACCTGTCTACACCTTCTATAACCACACCCTCCTACAGGACCCATCACCTGTCTACACCTTCTATAACCACACCCTCCTACAGGACCGCCCATCACCTGTCTACACCTTCTATAACCACGCCCTCCTACAGGACCGCCCATCACCTGTCTACACCTTCTCTAACCACACCCTCCTACAGGACCGCCCATCACCTGTCTACACCTTCTATAACCACACCCTCCTACAGGACCCATCACCTGTCTACACCTTCTATAACCACACCCTCCTACAGGACCGCCCATCACCTGTCTACACCTTCTATAACCACACCCTCCTACAGGACCCATCACCTGTCTACACCTTCTATAACCACACCCTCCTACAGGACCCATCACCTGTCTACACCTTCTATAACCACGCCCTCCTACAGGACCGCCCATCACCTGTCTACACCTTCTATAACCACACCCTCCTACAGGACCGCCCATCACCTGTCTACACCTTCTATAACCACACCCTCCTACAGGACCGCCCATCACCTGTCTACACCTTCTATAACCACGCCCTCCTACAGGACCGCCCATCACCTGTCTACACCTTCTATAACCACGCCCTCCTACAGGACCGCCCATCACCTGTCTACACCTTCTATAACCACCCCCTCCTACAGGACCGCCCATCACCTGTCTACACCTTCTATAACCACACCCTCCTACAGGACCGCCCATCACCTGTCTACACCTTCTATAACCACACCCTCCTACAGGACCGCCCATCACCTGTCTACACCTTCTATAACCACACCCTCCTACAGGACCGCCCATCACCTGTCTACACCTTCTATAACCACACCCTCCTACAGGACCGCCCATCACCTGTCTACACCTTCTCTAACCACACCCTCCTACAGGACCCATCACCTGTCTACACCTTCTCTAACCACACCCTCCTACAGGACCCATCACCTGTCTACACCTTCTATAACCACACCCTCCTACAGGACCGCCCATCACCTGTCTACACCTTCTATAACCACACCCTCCTACAGGACCCATCACCTGTCTACACCTTCTATAACCACACCCTCCTACAGGACCGCCCATCACCTGTCTACACCTTCTATAACCACACCCTCCTACAGGACCCATCACCTGTCTACACCTTCTATAACCACACCCTCCTACAGGACCCATCACCTGTCTACACCTTCTATAACCACACCCTCCTACAGGACCGCCCATCACCTGTCTACACCTTCTATAACCACACCCTCCTACAGGACCGCCCATCACCTGTCTACACCTTCTATAACCACACCCTCCTACAGGACCGCCCATCACCTGTCTACACCTTCTATAACCACACCCTCCTACAGGACCCATCACCTGTCTACACCTTCTATAACCACACCCTCCTACAGGACCCATCACCTGTCTACACCTTCTATAACCACACCCTCCTACAGGACCGCCCATCACCTGTCTACCCCTCCTTCTAACCACACCCTCCTACAGGACCGCCCATCACCTGTCTACACCTTCTATAACCACACCCTCCTACAGGACCGCCCATCACCTGTCTACACCTTCTATAACCACACCCTCCTACAGGACCCATCACCTGTCTACACCTTCTATAACCACACCCTCCTACAGGACCGCCCATCACCTGTCTACACCTTCTCTAACCACACCCTCCTACAGGACCGCCCATCACCTGTCTACACCTTCTATAACCACACCCTCCTACAGGACCGCCCATCACCTGTCTACACCTTCTATAACCACACCCTCCTACAGGACCGCCCATCACCTGTCTACACCTTCTATAACCACACCCTCCTACAGGACCGCCCATCACCTGTCTACACCTTCTATAACCACACCCTCCTACAGGACCCATCACCTGTCTACACCTTCTATAACCACACCCTCCTACAGGACCGCCCATCACCTGTCTACACCTTCTATAACCACACCCTCCTACAGGACCCATCACCTGTCTACACCTTCTCTAACCACACCCTCCTACAGGACCGCCCATCACCTGTCTACAGCTTCTATAACCACACCCTCCTACAGGACCGCCCATCTCCTGTCTACACCTTCTATAACCACACCCTCCTACAGGACCGCCCATCACCTGTCTACACCTTCTATAACCACACCCTCCTACAGGACCGCCCATCACCTGTCTACACCTTCTATAACCACACCCTCCTACAGGACCGCCCATCACCTGTCTACACCTTCTATAACCACACCCTCCTACAGGACCCATCACCTGTCTACACCTTCTATAACCACACCCTCCTACCAGGACCGCCCATCACCTGTCTACACCTTCTCTAACCACACCCTCCTACAGGACCCATCACCTGTCTACACCTTCTATAACCACACCCTCCTACAGGACCGCCCATCACCTGTCTACACCTTCTATAACCACACCCTCCTACAGGACCGCCCATCACCTGTCTACACCTTCTCTAACCACACCCTCCTACAGGACCGCCCATCACCTGTCTACACCTTCTATAACCACACCCTCCTACAGGACCGCCCATCACCTGTCTACACCTTCTATAACCACACCCTCCTACAGGACCGCCCATCACCTGTCTACCCCTTCTATAACCACACCCTCCTACAGGACCGCCCATCACCTGTCTACACCTTCTATAACCACACCCTCCTACAGGACCCATCACCTGTCTACACCTTCTCTAACCACACCCTCCTACAGGACCCATCACCTGTCTACACCTTCTATAACCACACCCTCCTACAGGACCGCCCATCACCTGTCTACACCTTCTATAACCACGCCCTCCTACAGGACCGCCCATCACCTGTCTACACCTTCTATAACCACACCCTCCTACAGGACCGCCCATCACCTGTCTACACCTTCTATAACCACGCCCTCCTACAGGACCGCCCATCACCTGTCTACACCTTCTATAACCACACCCTCCTACAGGACCGCCCATCACCTGTCTACACCTTCTATAACCACACCCTCCTACAGGACCGCCCATCACCTGTCTACACCTTCTCTAACCACACCCTCCTACAGGACCGCCCATCACCTGTCTACACCTTCTATAACCACACCCTCCTACAGGACCGCCCATCACCTGTCTACACCTTCTCTAACCACACCCTCCTACAGGACCCATCACCTGTCTACACCTTCTATAACCACACCCTCCTACAGGACCGCCCATCACCTGTCTACACCTTCTATAACCACGCCCTCCTACAGGACCGCCCATCACCTGTCTACACCTTCTATAACCACACCCTCCTACAGGACCGCCCATCACCTGTCTACACCTTCTATAACCACACCCTCCTACAGGACCGCCCATCACCTGTCTACACCTTCTATAACCACACCCTCCTACAGGACCGCCCATCACCTGTCTACACCTTCTATAACCACACCCTCCTACAGGACCGCCCATCACCTGTCTACACCTTCTATAACCACACCCTCCTACAGGACCGCCCATCACCTGTCTACACCTTCTATAACCACACCCTCCTACAGGACCCATCACCTGTCTACACCTTCTATAACCACACCCTCCTACAGGACCCATCACCTGTCTACACCTTCTATAACCACACCCTCCTACAGGACCGCCCATCACCTGTCTACACCTTCTATAACCACACCCTCCTACAGGACCCATCACCTGTCTACACCTTCTATAACCACACCCTCCTACAGGACCACCCATCACCTGTCTACACCTTCTATAACCACACCCTCCTACAGGACCGCCCATCACCTGTCTACACCTTCTCTAACCACACCCTCCTACAGGACCGCCCATCACCTGTCTACACCTTCTATAACCACACCCTCCTACAGGACCGCCCATCACCTGTCTACACCTTCTATAACCACACCCTCCTACAGGACCGCCCATCACCTGTCTACACCTTCTATAACCACGCCCTCCTACAGGACCGCCCATCACCTGTCTACACCTTCTATAACCACACCCTCCTACAGGACCCATCACCTGTCTACACCTTCTATAACCACACCCTCCTACAGGACCGCCCATCACCTGTCTACACCTTCTATAACCACACCCTCCTACAGGACCCATCACCTGTCTACACCTTCTATAACCACACCCTCCTACAGGACCGCCCATCACCTGTCTACACCTTCTATAACCACACCCTCCTACAGGACCGCCCATCACCTGTCTACACCTTCTATAACCACACCCTCCTACAGGACCGCCCATCACCTGTCTACACCTTCTATAACCACACCCTCCTACAGGACCGCCCATCACCTGTCTACACCTTCTCTAACCACACCCTCCTACAGGACCCATCACCTGTCTACACCTTCTATAACCACACCCTCCTACAGGACCGCCCATCACCTGTCTACACCTTCTATAACCACACCCTCCTACAGGACCGCCCATCACCTGTCTACACCTTCTATAACCACACCCTCCTACAGGACCGCCCATCACCTGTCTACACCTTCTATAACCACACCCTCCTACAGGACCCATCACCTGTCTACACCTTCTATAACCACACCCTCCTACAGGACCCATCACCTGTCTACACCTTCTATAACCACACCCTCCTACAGGACCGCCCATCACCTGTCTACCCCTCCTTCTAACCACACCCTCCTACAGGACCGCCCATCACCTGTCTACACCTTCTATAACCACACCCTCCTACAGGACCGCCCATCACCTGTCTACACCTTCTATAACCACACCCTCCTACAGGACCCATCACCTGTCTACACCTTCTATAACCACACCCTCCTACAGGACCGCCCATCTCCTGTCTACACCTTCTCTAACCACACCCTCCTACAGGACCCATCACCTGTCTACACCTTCTATAACCACACCCTCCTACAGGACCCATCACCTGTCTACACCTTCTATAACCACACCCTCCTACAGGACCGCCCATCACCTGTCTACACCTCCTCTAACCACACCCTCCTACAGGACCGCCCATCACCTGTCTACACCTTCTATAACCACACCCTCCTACAGGACCCATCACCTGTCTACACCTTCTATAACCACGCCCTCCTACAGGACCCATCACCTGTCTACAGCTTCTATAACCACACCCTCCTACAGGACCGCCCATCACCTGTCTACACCTTCTATAACCACACCCTCCTACAGGACCGCCCATCACCTGTCTACACCTTCTATAACCACACCCTCCTACAGGACCCATCACCTGTCTACACCTTCTATAACCACACCCTCCTACCAGGACCGCCCATCACCTGTCTACACCTTCTATAACCACACCCTCCTACAGGACCCATCACCTGTCTACACCTTCTATAACCACACCCTCCTACAGGACCGCCCATCACCTGTCTACACCTTCTCTAACCACACCCTCCTACAGGACCCATCACCTGTCTACACCTTCTATAACCACGCCCTCCTACAGGACCGCCCATCACCTGTCTACACCTTCTATAACCACACCCTCCTACAGGACCGCCCATCACCTGTCTACACCTTCTATAACCACACCCTCCTACAGGACCCATCACCTGTCTACACCTTCTATAACCACACCCTCCTACAGGACCCATCACCTGTCTACACCTTCTATAACCACACCCTCCTACAGGACCGCCCATCACCTGTCTACACCTTCTATAACCACACCCTCCTACAGGACCCATCACCTGTCTACACCTTCTATAACCACACCCTCCTACAGGACCACCCATCACCTGTCTACACCTTCTCTAACCACACCCTCCTACAGGACCGCCCATCACCTGTCTACACCTTCTATAACCACACCCTCCTACAGGACCGCCCATCACCTGTCTACACCTTCTCTAACCACACCCTCCTACAGGACCCATCACCTGTCTACACCTTCTCTAACCACACCCTCCTACAGGACCCATCACCTGTCTACACCTTCTATAACCACACCCTCCTACAGGACCCATCACCTGTCTACACCTTCTATAACCACACCCTCCTACAGGACTGCCCATCACCTGTCTACACCTTCTATAACCACACCCTCCTACAGGACTGCCCATCACCTGTCTACACCTTCTATAACCACACCCTCCTACAGGACCCATCACCTGTCCACACCTTCTATAACCACACCCTCCTACAGGACCCATCACCTGTCTACACCTTCTATAACCACACCCTCCTACAGGACCGCCCATCACCTGTCTACACCTTCTATAACCACACCCTCCTACAGGACCCATCTCCTGTCTACACCTTCTATAACCACACCCTCCTACAGGACCGCCCATCACCTGTCTACACCTTCTATAACCACACCCTCCTACAGGACCGCCCATCACCTGTCTACACCTTCTATAACCACACCCTCCTACAGGACCGCCCATCACCTGTCTACACCTTCTATAACCACACCCTCCTACAGGACCCATCACCTGTCTACACCTTCTCTAACCACACCCTCCTACAGGACCCATCACCTGTCTACACCTTCTATAACCACACCCTCCTACAGGACCCATCACCTGTCTACACCTTCTATAACCACACCCTCCTACAGGACCACCCATCACCTGTCTACACCTTCTCTAACCACACCCTCCTACAGGACCCATCACCTGTCTACACCTTCTATAACCACACCCTCCTACAGGACCGCCCATCACCTGTCTACACCTTCTATAACCACGCCCTCCTACAGGACCGCCCATCACCTGTCTACACCTTCTATAACCACACCCTCCTACAGGACCGCCCATCACCTGTCTACACCTTCTATAACCACACCCTCCTACAGGACCGCCCATCACCTGTCTACACCTTCTATAACCACACCCTCCTACAGGACCGCCCATCACCTGTCTACACCTTCTATAACCACACCCTCCTACAGGACCGCCCATCACCTGTCTACACCTTCTATAACCACACCCTCCTACAGGACCGCCCATCACCTGTCTACACCTTCTATAACCACACCCTCCTACAGGACCCATCACCTGTCTACACCTTCTATAACCACACCCTCCTACAGGACCCATCACCTGTCTACACCTTCTATAACCACACCCTCCTACAGGACCGCCCATCACCTGTCTACACCTTCTATAACCACACCCTCCTACAGGACCACCCATCACCTGTCTACACCTTCTATAACCACACCCTCCTACAGGACCGCCCATCACCTGTCTACACCTTCTCTAACCACACCCTCCTACAGGACCGCCCATCACCTGTCTACACCTTCTATAACCACACCCTCCTACAGGACCGCCCATCACCTGTCTACACCTTCTATAACCACACCCTCCTACAGGACCGCCCATCACCTGTCTACACCTTCTATAACCACACCCTCCTACAGGACCCATCACCTGTCTACACCTTCTATAACCACACCCTCCTACAGGACCCATCACCTGTCTACACCTTCTATAACCACACCCTCCTACAGGACCCATCACCTGTCTACACCTTCTATAACCACACCCTCCTACAGGACCGCCCATCACCTGTCTACACCTTCTCTAACCACACCCTCCTACAGGACCCATCACCTGTCTACACCTTCTATAACCACACCCTCCTACAGGACCGCCCATCACCTGTCTACACCTTCTATAACCACACCCTCCTACAGGACCCATCACCTGTCTACACCTTCTATAACCACACCCTCCTACAGGACCGCCCATCACCTGTCTACACCTTCTATAACCACACCCTCCTACAGGACCCATCACCTGTCTACACCTTCTATAACCACACCCTCCTACAGGACCGCCCATCACCTGTCTACACCTTCTATAACCACACCCTCCTACAGGACCCATCACCTGTCTACACCTTCTATAACCACACCCTCCTACAGGACCGCCCATCACCTGTCTACACCTTCTATAACCACACCCTCCTACAGGACCCATCACCTGTCTACCCCTCCTATAACCACACCCTCCTACAGGACCGCCCATCACCTGTCTACACCTTCTATAACCACACCCTCCTACAGGACCCATCACCTGTCTACACCTTCTATAACCACGCCCTCCTACAGGACCGCCCATCACCTGTCTACACCTTCTATAACCACACCCTCCTACACGACCCATCACCTGTCTACACCTTCTATAACCACACCCTCCTACAGGACCGCCCATCACCTGTCTACACAGCTGTAGTAGTAGAACCTTCTCTACCTCGCCCATCCCTTTATCTCTCCATCTTATCACACTGTTCTCTTGTGAGCTCAAGTTTCTCTCCATCTTTCTACTGTTTACTTTAGTATGTTAGGATCCCCATTGCATTGTTACAAACGACAACAGCTACTCTTCCTGGGGTCCACATAAAACAATATACAAACACACACAGAGCAAAAATACATAGTAAGTTAACAGAGAAAAAGTACATAATGATATAAATAAATCATAAAGCCGTTTATCTTGTATGCTGTAGCACAACATAGCTTCCTCAATAAGGCAACATACTGTACCTTGTTCCACTGCCCTTCTCTGGCCCATATAAACCAGGGTGCGCACCTTACACAGCTCAGAGCAATAAGCTGATTGGAGGTGATGTGTAGGACTGGGACATTACATGTTTTTCCTGAACCTTAAACTGGTGTAAATGCTACTGTAGACAGTCTAGTTTAGCAGAACGGCATGAGGCAGGAATCAAACCCACAACAGAACACCTGACCCCTGAGTCTCAACGGCTAGAGCAACATCCCCTGCATCAGTGCCTGGTTCAGTCTGGGTTTGATTTCATCAGTGCCTGGTTCAGTCTGGGTTTGATTTCATCAGTGCCTGGTTCAGTCTGGGTTTGATTTCATCAGTGCCTGGTCCAGTCTGGGTTTGATTTCATCAGTGCCTGGTTCAGTCTGGGTTTGATTTCATCAGTGCCTGGTTCAGTCTGGGTTTGATTTCATCAGTGCCTGGTTCAGTCTGGGTTTGATTTCATCAGTGCCTGGTTCAGTCTGGGTTTGATTTCATCAGTGCCTGGTTCAGTCTGGGTTTGATTTCATCAGTGCCTGGTTCAGTCTGGGTTTGATTTCATCAGTGCCTGGTTCAGTCTGGGTTTGATTTCATCAGTGCCTGGTTCAGTCTGGGTTTGATTTCATCAGTGCCTGGTCCAGTCTGGGTTTGATTTCATCAGTGCCTGGTTCAGTCTGGGTTTGATTTCATCAGTGCCTGGTTCAGTCTGGGTTTGATTTCATCAGTGCCTGGTTCAGTCTGGGTTTGATTTCATCAGTGCCTGGTTCAGTCTGGGTTTGATTTCATCAGTGCCTGGTTCAGTCTGGGTTTGATTTCATCAGTGCCTGGTTCAGTCTGGGTTTGATTTCATCAGTGCCTGGTTCAGTCTGGGTTTGATTTCATCAGTGCCTGGTTCAGTCTGGGTTTGATTTCAACCTCATACTGGTTCTCTGTATTATTATTAGGTCACTAATAGTTTACTGCTCATTAATAACTGTTTACAAGATTTACTAGTTATTCGATTTTCTACAAATGGTAGAAACACTATACTACAATATATAACTGGCTTAGCTATGTGTTATAAAGCCAGTATTATATCACATGATGGTTATCATTGCTTATTTCTATATTGGTACTGTACCGTTTAGTAGAAGAACATCTCATTTAAAGTGATCTGACACATGCTCTCACTCATCTGTATGCTGGAAGATATTTATATTAATATGTATTAATATGTATCAATTAAGCAATATCTAATGTGTATTAATATGTATCAATTAAGCAATATCTAATGTGTATTAATATGTATTAATTAGGCAGTATGGAATATGTATTAATTTGGCAGTATATATCTGCTATTTATTTTCAATGTATCAGCCAATGACATTGTCGCAGCTGGGATGAAGACCACCTTGTGTTGTGTGTGTGACCTCATCCAAATATTTGCAGGACATCTAATATGTACTTACTGTATGTTCTGTATAGCTGACACACTTGCCAGCGAGTTTCTTGCACTGCTGACAGTTATACATGTATCCAAATGACATCTAAATAAAGAGTACTCAAAAATATAAAACATGCAAAGAACCAGGCCAGGCCTAGCCTGGCTTATAGGCGTGGCTGGCTTGTTACTGTTCAGGACTGGTAGGACGGAATCTGGTTGCACGCAAGCTTTCCTCAGTATTGTGACAATATTACTACTTTATAAAACCCTTAATAAGCATTATTTGACCTTTCAATTCTCTTCACTTACATATACAGACAGTGTGTGTGTGGTCTCTGAAATAATAAAGAAATATAATATATAACTAACAAAAATACTTACACAAATAACTAATAGCCTAACTAAAATACTGAAACTGAACACAGTCTATCTAAGCCCATTGCTGCCCTCCCGTGGCTGAAAATGGTAAATGCAGTCTATCACCGGTAATACACGTTATAGCCAACTAACAAGAACGTGGACTAAATCATACTTGGATAACAGAACGTAATGAACATAAAAATCAAACAAAGTACAGTTACTCTTAGCTACCAATAGCCTATAACCAATCAACCAACCAACCTATCAAAATCCCTACTGAAGCCATACAGTAGCTAGCAACATAGTGCTAACGCTAATATAGCTAGCAACATAGGGCTAACACTAATCTACAGGGCATTTCTAAGCAGTGATAAAACATTGTGGTACTGTAGAATCTCACCATTAAGGGATTGAACCAGTACACTTTCATCACCTTGCTCAAATATAATTATCCCTCACAGTTATCCATCTCTATACTAATAAAATACTTAGAGCTAAATAGCTACAACACAGTAGCTAGCGGCAAGGCTAACGTTACGTTATGTTTTTATACAGCTTTACATTTTGAACTTGAGAATTTACCTGACCTGTCCAGGGCGTCGTGTGGGCTGGTCGTCAGTGAATAGGTTGTTCAATGCAGGTAAATGCATTGAACATTATTAAAGTAAATGCATTATTAAAGTAAATGCATTGAACAATGCATTGACCTGCATTTCCTGAGAAAGTGACAGCCCGACAAGCGCTCTCTCTGGTGATGGCTTCCAGCCACGCACAAATAAACGCTCTCTCTGGTGATGGCTTCCAGCCACGCACAAATAAACGCTCTCTCTGGTGATGGCTTCCAGCCACGCACAAATAAACGCTCTCTCTGGTGATGGCTTCCAGCCACGCACAAATAAACGCTCTCTCTGGTGATGGCTTCCAGCCACGCACAAAAACACAAGGGACATGAGGTTCAGTTTTGGTATTCTTTATTAAAATACTGCTGTACACACAAATATTGCAAAATTTGAGACAATGAACACAAGAGGGGCATAAAACATACTACGATGGTGATTGTAGGTGTGTTTGGTGGGGGGGGGGGGGGGGGGCGTAGGAATCATTAATATTACTGGAGTGTGTGTCAGATACGGTGGAGGATGGTGACTTGAGTATTTACTTTGTGTGGGCTGGGCATACGTGTGTGTGTGTGTGTGTGTGTGTGTGTGTGTGTATGTATGTATGTAGTCTAAGCACCACATTCACGAAATAAGTTTCGGTCTGATCATTTCACTTAAAATAGAGGAAATAGTACATGATTCTAATACAGCCATCTCCCAGCAGGTGTCACATACAGCTGCTCCTATCCCAGGAGTGCGTCTG
>NC_140242.1:708460-745960 GCF_949987555.1 Borostomias antarcticus | reverse complement strand
TATATTGACCTCTCATGAACCCTCATACAGGTACCAATGTTTCCGTTCTTAATATTAAATTATATTTTTCTCATAACCATTATACACACATTTAAATAATACACCGTACCAATGCGTTGCATTCAATAGGGCAAATAAGGCACATGCACACGTAATATACGGAGCAAAATCAAAATATATTCAACCAAAGCATGCAATTAAACAAAACAAATTGCAGTTCATTCGCATAGGCCGTCACCATAAATCAATCACAAATCGAAAATATATCGCACCAATCAGTCAGATCCAGCTACATCAGTCCAATTCCGACAGCGCAAAACCTCACAAAAATTAAGAGTCCTTGGCTCAGTTCAGTCTTTGGATCTGTAGGCTACAACTTAAATCTCGACCAGCACAAAACAAAATAACAATTCCACTCACGACACCGTCACTGTCACCCCGTAAGTTTCATCAGTAGGCTACAGTGAATAATCGCTAGTTTGTAAATCCCGCAGCTGAATGCTATTCCTTGGGTGGTTATTATCAATGAAACAATTCGAACAAAGGACGGTCTAGCCACTTCCTTGTTTTGTCGCGCGCTTCTAGGGAATAAGGGAAGAGCCTCTAAATAAACCACTGGAATTGGTTGAGTGGATTTGGTGACAGCTGATTGGTGGAAAAAAGTGAGTGATGGTTTGGGAGTCAACTACATCGGGTAGGGCGGTGACCGAGACGGAATCGTCACACTCCCCCCCCTTTGAAGAAAGCCAGACGGCAGGGAGGCGTTACTTCACTCAAAACCAAGGAAATCTTCATCGTCGCTCTCCTCTGCAAAAATGTCCAGGATCCTCTGGCGGTCCGAGCGGCACTGGTCCTCCATCCCCTCAGCCGTAGAGTTGAAACCCAGAAACTCCTCATCCCCACTCTCTTCAGCAAAAATGTCGAGGACACGCTGTCGGTCTCCCCTTGGCAGAGGGATAGCAGGGCTTGAGACGGGTGACATTCACCACTCTGACATCCTCTCCAGTGTCTTCCAATGCAATCTGATAGGTAAGGGCACCCACTCTCTGTATGACACGGTAAGGTCCCTTCCATCGCGGGGCTATTTTCGCAGAGAAGGACTTTTCAGCTTTGGAGTACGGGTGGGTGCGCATCCAGACTCGGCCTTGATCCTTATACTCCACTTCCCTCCGATGTTTGTCATAGTTTTTCTTCTGTTTCTGTCTAGCGTTCTTGAGCTTGCTGGTGACAAAGTCTTTTAGCTCACACAGCTGGGCAACCTTTCCAAATGCTGGGGCGTCAGGAGTGCACTCTCGGGGCAGCAACAGAACCTCCATGGGTCCCCTGAGAGGCCGGTTGAGGTTCACCTCAGCAGGTGTCACTCCGGTGGATTCGTGGACAGCAGAGTTCAATGCAAACCGGAATTCGGGTAGGTATTTATCCCAGTGCTTATGGTTGTCATCAACATAGGAGGCAATCATGGTTCTTAAATTCCGGTTGATCCTTTCTGTTAGGTTTGTCTGCGGGTGATAAGCGGTCGTCCTCTTCGGACCCACGTTCCACTGCTTGCAGACACTTTCAAAGACAGAGGAAACAAACTGTGAGCCCTGGTCTGAAAGGATGAAGTTTGGTACTCCCCAGCGGGTTAGGATTTCTTCTGTAAGTACCTTGGACACAGTCTCAGCAGTTGCACGTCGTAGTGGGAAAAGCTCCACCCATCGTGAGTAGTAATCTACAAATACCAAGAGGTAGACATTTCCCTTGGAGCTTCTAGGGAAAGGGCCCATCAAGTCAACCCCCAACATCTCCCAAGGGCTATGGACGACAGTCTGTTGGAGTTTTCCAGCAGGTTTCCGGCATTCCGGCTTGTGTTGTTGGCATATCTGACAGCATTGGACATAATGTTTGACATCTAAGCTTAGGTTTGGCCAATAAACCAAGGCTTGCAATCTTTTATAGGTTTTGAACCTCCCCAGATGGCCAGCCAAGGGGTCCTCATGGAAGAGCTGCAGCAGTTGGGTTCGTAGCGGTGATGGTATATATACCTGGTACAGCGTCCTATGAGGCAGCTGCACCACTCGGTATACCTTGTCCTCCAAGATGGTATATTTGGTAACCGAGTTCTCCACAACTTCACCCTGATCCACAACAGACTGGTACAATTTCCGTACGTCTGGGTCTGCTTGTTGAGCCTTCCAGAGGGCTTCGTCTGAGATCTGCAGGTCTTTCACCAGATCCAGCTTGAAGGACAGGACAGAGGCACAGGTGGGCAAGGGAGGACTATGTCCATCAGCTGGGGCTCTGGACAGCGCATCAGGCACCGTATTGTACTTTCCCTTCCTGTACTCCACTGAAAAAATGAACTCCTGGAGACGTAAGGCCCACCTGATGAGACGGGTGCTGGGTTTCTGGGTCTTGAAAACCCACACCAAAGAGGAGTGGTCCGTCACAACAGAGAACAGCCTTCCTTCCAGGTAGTATCTCCATTTTTCCAACGCCCAGACGACTGCCAGACACTCCTGCTCGGTGGTGGAATAGTTCCTTTCAGCGGTGTTCAGACTGCGACTGGCGTATGCTAGAACCTCTTCGGTCCCAAGTCCCGTCTGCTGAACCAGAACTGCACCAAGGCCAACCTCGCTGGCGTCGGTGTAGACAATGAAGGGCAGGTTAAAGTTTGGATGTCCCAGTATGGGCGGGGACACAAGGCAGCGTTTCAGGGTCTCAAAGGCACTTCGGCGTCCAGATAAACTTGGCTCCCTTGCGCTTCATTGCATTCAGGGGCTCTGCCAGCTGGGAGAAGTTAGGCACGAACCTGTGGTACCACCCGGACATTCCTAGAAACCTCTGGACTTCCTTGAGGTTCCTCGGGACAGGGAAATCCTGTACAGCTTGTGTCTTCTCTGTATCCACCTGAACACCAACTGCAGAGACGACATGGCCCAGGAAGTTAAGGGAAGATCGGAAGAAATGACTCTTTTGCATATTGACTGTCAGTTTGGCATTCCTCAGAGCATTGAAAACAGCTTGAATGTCGTAGGAGTGTTGTTGCCAGGTCGGGGAGTAAATTATGATGTCATCAAGATATACAAAGCAGATTCTCCCACGAAGCTTCCCAAGGGTAATTTCCATGAGCCGCTGGAAAGTGGCTGGGGCGTTTTTTAGGCCAAAGGGCATGACTTTAAATTGGAAGAGCCCATGAGCACAGACAAACGCTGTCTTTTTCTGGCTCTCTGGATCCATTCTGACCTGCCAATATCCACGATTCAGGTCAAGGGTGGAAAACACTGCAGCTCCTGCGAGAGACTCCAGGATCTCCTGAACCGTGGGTAAGGGGTAGGCATCAGTGTGCGTGATGGCATTCAGTCTCCGGTAGTCGACACAGAATCTGAGTCCTCCAGTTTTCTTGGGTACCATCACTACAGGTGCAGCCCAAGCAGAGGATGATGGCTCTATGATGTCGTCGGCCAGCATCTCGTCAATGAGCTCCTTCATCACTTTGAGCTTAGGTGGAGAGACTCTGTATGGCTTCTGCTTGAGAGGTATATCCTGTGTGAGGAAGAGCTTGTGGGTCAGGATACTGGTGCGGCCCAGGGCTGAGGTACATACATCTGCATTATCTCGTAGCTGCTGCAGGAAGCATGTTTTTTCCTTTTCTGGGAGCTGAACATCTTTGACAGCCAGGAGGAGTGGATCGGTCCCCTCTTCTAGTGCACCCAGAAGTGTAAGGTCACACGGGGCTGTAGCAGAAAAAAATGCGACAGGTGAGGCTGGTCCCCAGTCATTGATGTTAAGTGAGCTGCGCATGAATGGATGTCTGACCTGTGGATCTTGCAAGAACCAGTAGGTCTGTTCAATGATGTTGATCTGGAGTCCACTAAAGAACAGAAAGTCCAATCCCAGGATAACGGGGAAGGCCAGGGATTGCAAGGACAGCACAACAGAAGGGAAGACCCATGTTCGGTTGTGTATAGTGAAGGTCATGTCTCCCCACCCCAGGGGTTGTCTGGTTCCCCCATCCGCCAGGTATAGTGGGCCCTCTGTCCACGGTTTCAACTCCTCATTGCTGCCTTTCACCTCTGTCCAGAGTTTTTCATTCAGCAGGGTGTAGGTTGAACCTGTGTCCACAATGGCTGCGCCTTTCCATGGACCGATGATAAGAGGAATCAACAACTGGTGAGGAAGTGAGTTCAAAGAGGCAGAGCTGCAGGATTGAAAGGAAAGTGGTGATTTCCCAGGACACTCAGAGGCTGGGAGAGTGGATATTGTGGGTTTGGAACCCAGCCCAGGTTGTAACCCGGAGGACTTTGAGTATTTGTTGCCTCTGTTGGCCTGATACTGAGGGCACTCTCTAGGTGGGTGTGAACTTTTGCATCTCCAACACACCACCTGAGAAGGGTTAGGGGTTGAGATGGATGTAGCTGGTGAGGCTGAATGTGTAGGCAAAAACGGGGTAGGTTTGAGTTGCTGTTGTTGTTTTGATGCCTTCTTTCTCTGTTCATATTGGAGCTGGTTCTCCCGGTCCTTCTCCAATTGTTGGCCCAGGCGGACCAGAGAGTCAACAGAGGTGACCTGAGTGCTTCTCAGTTGGCTGGCTAGGTGAGGATTAATGTTCTTCAGGATCAACTTGATGACCTCTTTCTCCTCGATGTCAGGCCTCCAGCGTCTACAGAGAGAGCGGTAAGTATAGGCGAAATCACGAATACACTCCCCTTCAGCCTGTACACGAGTCCGTACTCTCTCCGCCAGCTCATCTTGGTAATCCTCTGACAGAAAGGCTGCACGGAACCTCTGCTCGAACTCAGTCCAGGAGGTGGTGTCCAGGCGAGCAACGTCCCACCAGTCTCGGGCTGTGCCATGCAGCACGCTTCTGAGAGTGGCGACCAGCTCCTCATCGGTGAGAGGGTGAAGGGCAAGATAATCTCGACATGTATCCAGGTACAGTAGGGGATCTTGAGTGTCCTCAACTCTTCCAAAAGAAGGGAACTGCAGTTTAATCGGGCTTTTCCCTTTGTATCCGCTTCTTAGATCCATCTTAAGGGGAGAAGTAGAAGGGGAAAGGAGTTCTGGTCCTGAGGCTCCAGCCTGCATGGTTGACTGCAGTCGGTGACGAGGATGAATGGATACTGGCTGCGTGACATCTAGAGGGGCAAGGGGTGTGGTCTGGACCGCGGAAGAAACCTGGGAAGTGGCATGGAGGGTATACTGTCTGACGGATGTCAATTCAGATGCCATAGTGTCCAGCTGATGTGTACATTTGGTAATGTCAGATGCCACATTCCGTATGGTGGTTACCAGAGGAACCAATGCCAGGTTTACATCCTCCATAACTTGTGACTGGTGTTGCTGTAGTCTCCAAGAGAGTGTGGAACTGAACTGTGATCGGTTAAACTCCAAATGTTTTTCCAATTGCTTTTCCATGGCTTCCAGTAATTGTTTTTGTCCAAGCTCGTGCATTTTCAAGAGCTTTTGAGTGAGAGCTTCCAGTGCGCCATCCACGGTTTGACTGAGGCGTTGTTGCTCAGCAGTCAGTTTATTGAAGTTCTCCAACAATGATTGATGTGTGTTGTGCTCCACATTTACGTCCTCCCTGTGGACACCAGGGGGTGCTGTTGCTGCAAAATGCATGTATTCAGTTAGGTCCATCTCCTGGAAGATGTGTGGAGCTAGATTTTGGGCAGTAGCTGGTGCCTCCATCGGCACAGACGGAGTCAGGTCCATATCCACAAGGGTGTTTGATGTTGTGTGTTGAATAGGAGATGGCATTTTTCCTGTCCCTCTTGAACGTGGGCGGGGTACAGGCCGGATTCCTGTCTCATTTAGGGGATCAAAAAGAGTCAACACATCCTGATCCATTGCTTGTCTCTCCATTTAGATTTTTTTTTTAAATTTCTTTTCAGGTATACTTGATGGATGGTTGCATCTTTGAATGTGCTCTTATATCAGAAGTTTGAGTTTAGAACGGTCTTGGTATAACTGTATTAAAGCTTGATAGGTCCCTTCGTGGTTGCCATTTTTTATGTGACGGTTTGACTATTTTTATAATGTGGTTGCCAGTCAGGCTAAACCTGACAATGAAAGATTTAAGGTTCTTTTTTATCCCCTATGGTCAGTCAACCTCACAAAGGGTGCATGTATCAGCTCTTTTATATTATATTTGTATATTTTATAGTATATTGACCTCTCATGAACCCTCATACAGGTACCAATGTTTCCGTTCTTAATATTAAATTATATTTTTCTCATAACCATTATACACACATTTAAATAATACACCGTACCAATGCGTTGCATTCAATAGGGCAAATAAGGCACATGCACACGTAATATACGGAGCAAAATCAAAATATATTCAACCAAAGCATGCAATTAAACAAAACAAATTGCAGTTCATTCGCATAGGCCGTCACCATAAATCAATCACAAATCGAAAATATATCGCACCAATCAGTCAGATCCAGCTACATCAGTCCAATTCCGACAGCGCAAAACCTCACAAAAATTAAGAGTCCTTGGCTCAGTTCAGTCTTTGGATCTGTAGGCTACAACTTAAATCTCGACCAGCACAAAACAAAATAACAATTCCACTCACGACACCGTCACTGTCACCCCGTAAGTTTCATCAGTAGGCTACAGTGAATAATCGCTAGTTTGTAAATCCCGCAGCTGAATGCTATTCCTTGGGTGGTTATTATCAATGAAACAATTCGAACAAAGGACGGTCTAGCCACTTCCTTGTTTTGTCGCGCGCTTCTAGGGAATAAGGGAAGAGCCTCTAAATAAACCACTGGAATTGGTTGAGTGGATTTGGTGACAGCTGATTGGTGGAAAAAAGTGAGTGATGGTTTGGGAGTCAACTACATCGGGTAGGGCGGTGACCGAGACGGAATCGTCACAGTGTGTGTGTGTGTGTGTGTGTGTGTGTGTGTGTCTGTGTGTGGGGGGCTACTATGTGCGTGTGTCTGTGTGTGTGTGTGTGTGTGTGTGTGTGTGTGTGTGTGTGTGTGCGGGGGGTACTACGTGTGTGTGTGTGTGTGTGTGTGTGTGTGTGTGTGTGTGTGTGTGTGTGTGTGTGTGTGCGGGGGGTACTACGTGTGCGCGTCTGTGCGTACCTTGGCCAGGTCTTCCTCAATGACATCGTTCCTCATCTGGGAGGCATCCAGCTGTGTGTAGAACCGGGCGCCGATCATGGGCATGATGTCATTGACGCTGCGCAGACGAGACTGCTCCGTCAGGAGGTACCTGCACACAACGGCAGACTGAGCGAGTGTGTGTGTGTGTGTGTGTGTGTGTGTGTGTGTGTGTGTGTGTGTGTGTGTGTGGAGAACAGCCGGAAGAGCAAATACCCAGGTGTTCTGTAGAGGTCAGTGCGGAAGGTTGTTTGCAAGGTGCCCGAATGTGTGAGAGAAAGGTTGGCGCAGTGTTAATGACAGGGATATATGGGGTGAGTGAGGGGTTGTGAGTAGTGTGTGTGTGTGTGTGTGTGTGTGTGTGTGTGTGAAAGAGAGGTTTTATGCAGTGTTAATGAGAGGGGTTATAGAGGCTTATCACGTGACAAAGTTCAGCCATGTTGGAAGACCTTGAAGCTCTCTGAATGGTTCTTAGTATTTTAAACATGATGATGGCGTTAAAGTTCCTGTAGGCTACACTCACACTCACATTCTCTACGCTACGATCGGCTTCCATCATATTCCAAGTCCTCTTCTATATCCTCAAAATCTGATAAATATTCAGCCATATTGCACACAATATTCCAGGCACCAACAAGCCGATCGTAGCGTAGAGAATGTGAGCCGCGAGTTTAGCCTACAGACGGAGAATAGCCAGTCTGCGCGCTGTGCGCATGCATGCTGGAGCAAGTGGGGAAGCTTTATGTCGTTTTTAAAGACGTTTCTAAAGATCATATTACAGAGGCATGTGAAAATCACAACAAGCCCTCGCACTATGGAAGCACAACTAGCGATTCATAAAGACAGATTGATGAAAACAAATGTTTCGCAGCAGAAAATAGATTTTTTAGAAGCTGCATTCTCAGTGCCCCGACCGCCTCCATTACATGGATATACTGGCTCGTACTGGATTTAAAATTTCTTCTACAGGCCTCCGAACTACACCAAAGTGATCTTGGTGAGTCAAACGTCTTATAATATGCCGTAAATAAGGTCCAGGTTGTCGAAAAACAGCATTCTCCTTTAACTGCGTTCAGGAATGAGGTCCCTTGTTACCTGCTAAATACTTGTAGACTGTGATTAGGAGGGAGGACAAATGCGTGTGCATCCTCCCTACAGACCTACAGACCTGCCCAAGGACCAAGAACATACATCGTGCCTAACATACATTAACCCTAACCCTAACCCTAACCCTGCCCAATGACTAAGAACATACATCGTGCCTAACATACATTAACCCTAACCCAAACCCTAACCCTGCCCAATGACAAAGAACATACATTGTGCCTAACATACATTAACCCTAACCCTAACCCTAACCCTAACCCTGCCCAATGACTAAGAACATACATCGTGCCTAACATACATTAACCCTAACCCTAACCCTAACCCTGCCCAATGACCAAGAACATACATCGTGCCTAACATACATTAACCCTAACCCTAACCCTAACCCTGCCCAATGACTAAGAACATACATTGTGCCTAACTGCAGGAACATGCAAGGACAGCTGTGTTTATCCTAACCTCAGGGTTAGGGTTAGGGTTAGGGTTAGGGTCCTAACCTCAGGGTTAGGGTTAGGGTCCTAACCTCAGGGAGAGACTCGGGATCATGTCTGTGTTTATCCTAACCTCAGGGAGTGACTCGGGATCATGTCTGTGTTTATCCTAACCTCAGGGTTAGGGTTAGGGTCCTAACCTCAGGGAGTGACTCGGGATCATGTCTGTGTTTATCCTAACCTCAGGGTTAGGGTTAGGGTCCTAACCTCAGGGAGAGACTCGGGATCATGTCTGTGTTTATCCTAACCTCAGGGTTAGGGTTAGGGTTAGGGTCCTGACCTCAGGGAGAGACTCGGGATCATGTCTGTGTTTCTCCTAACCTCAGGGTTAGGGTTAGGGTCCTAACCTCAGGGTTAGGGTTAGGGTCCTAACCTCAGGGTTAGGGTTAGGGTCCTAACCTCAGGGTTAGGGTTAGGGTCCTAACCTCAGGGAGAGACTCGGGATCATGTCTTCTGGAATGCTTGGTTCCTTGTTTTTCATATACCTGCTCATTTGCTCCTGCTGTTGAACACCTTCTCCTGGTTCCCTCAGCCCAGCTTTTCCTGGCGCCCGTCAACGTTTTGCCTCCAGTCAATCTGACTGGCTACACATTCAACTCATGCACTGACGCCAATATTGCTACAAGGCCTTTATATTTTGTTATCGTGTGTGAAAATCGCACAGAAATGGGCTTTACACCCTGTAGAATTTACTTTCACATTTTGTCAGTGGTCTTCCAACATGCAGCTCTGTGTGTGTGTGTGTGTGTGTGTGCGTGTGTATGTGTGTGTGTGTGTGTTGTGTGTGCTGTCCTTACAGGATGAGGTTCTTGAGGTCAGATGAGTAGTTGATGGACACCAGCTCCATGGCCTTCTGCAGGTTCTCCCTCTGAATGCCAGCCAGAGAGTTACACGCCAGCGCCAACACCACCTTGCCCAGGGAGATCAGATCTGCTTGCTACACACACACACGCACGTGCACACACACACGCACACACACACACGCGCACACACGCACACACACGCACGCACACGCACGCACACACACGCGCACACACGCACACACACACAAGTTAAGTAAACAAAGGAGAGAAAGAAACAACCACCTTGCTCTAAGATCAGCTCAGGCCATCATTCTAGCACAAGATCACAACAGGTCAGGCCAGGGTCAGTCTGTCAGGCGTCAGAAACCAGTACCTGCTTCTGTGGCATGAGGGTCAGATAGGGTTAAGGGTTCATCAGAGTTAGTTCTGTCAGAGCATGAGGGTCAGATAGGGTTAAGGGTTCATCAGTTAGTTCTGTCAGAGCATGAGGGTCAGATAGGGTTAAGGGTTCATCAGTTAGTTCTGTCAGAGCATGAGGGTCAGATAGGGTTAAGGGTTCATCAGTTAGTTCTGTCAGAGCATGAGGGTCAGATAGGGTTAAGGGTTCATCAGTTAGTTCTGTCAGAGCATGAGGGTCAGATAGGGTTAAGGGTTCATCAGTTAGTTCTGTCAGAGCATCAGGGTCAGATAGGGTTAAGGGTTCATCAGTTAGTTCTGTCAGAGCATGAGGGTCAGATAGGGTTAAGGGTTCATCAGAGTTAGTTCTGTCAGAGCATGAGGGTCAGATAGGGTTAAGGCCGTGTGTCCTGTGGAACTGATCTCTTGGTGTGGTGGTGTGTGAAAAAAAGAGTCTGAATTCGAAACCAAAGCGGGGGATCAGAGACCGTCCTTCTTCCTCCCTTCCTCTCTCCTGTCCCCTTCCTATAAGTAGGCCTATAAAGATGGCCTAACTTATCTCCTAAGGCTGGTAGAGCTTAAAATGTAATTAATTATATGTAACTGGACGGGATAAAACAGTAACCACAGGCACTTAATAAATCATATGGTTTATAGACATATTTTAATCAGATGTATTGTAGGTTACCATTATAACAGCAGCTGTTATAATGGTAACAGCTGCTGTTTTCTGTTATTTTGATTGGCATTTTTTAGGTGGATGGAGGAACATTAACGCAAGCTAGTGTTAGTTCAGGCAGCCAAAAAGACGGTCGCACAATCCATCAGGCAGCGCTGCACCTGACTCGCACGAACGTTGCAGAACCTACTCGCGCTTGTGGTGTACGTCTCCTTGACAACGCTCGCCTGAAGGGCTGACCGACAGACAGACAGACAGCAGCGCGTAGCTCAAATGGAGCAGCTCCGCTTCGGCTCAAACTGTATTTTCAGATAACGTTATGTAACGTTAGCAACACATGGTCAATCATATTCATTTTTTACTTGTCCGATCAGACAACTGCATGAGGCATTCCTCAGAGTTTACTGGTCCCTGGGAAGCGGGCAAAACTGTTAGCCTACTACAGTTAGCTTGCCTTGTTCCTTAATCCCCCCGATTTGAATCATGGCTAGCCGGCAATAACCTAGCCTACATGACTGGTCTCATCATTCTCCTCTCTTCCTCTTCAATAACCTAGTCTACCTGACTGGTCTCATCATTCTCCTCTCTCTTCCTCTTCAATAACCTAGCCTACCTGACTGGTCTCATCATTCTCCTCTCTTCCTCTTCAATAACCTAGCCTACCTGACTGGTCTCATCATTCTCCTCTCTCTTCCTCTTCAATAACCTAGCCTACCTGACTGGTCTCATCATTCTCCTCTCTCTTCCTCTTCAATAACCTAGCCTACCTGACTGGTCTCATCATTCTCCTCTCTCTTCCTCTTCAATAACCTAGCCTACCTGGCTGGTCTCATCATTCTCCTCTCTCTTCCTCTTCAATAACCTAGCCTACCTGACTGGTCTCATCATTCTCCTCTCTCTTCCTCTTCAATAACCTAGCCTACCTGACTGGTCTCATCATTCTCCTCTCTCTTCCTCTTCAATAACCTAGCCTACCTGACTGGTCTCATCATTCTCCTCTCCCTTCCTCTTCAATAACCTAGCCTACCTGACTGGTCTCATCATTCTCCTCTCCCTTCCTCTTCAATAACCTAGCCTACCTGACTGGTCTCATCATTCTCCTCTCCCTTCCTCTTCAATAACCTAGCCTACCTGACTGGTCTCATCATTCTCCTCTTTCTTCCTCTTCAATAACCTAGCCTACCTGACTGGTCTCATCATTCTCCTCTCTCTTCCTCTTCAATAACCTAGCCTACCTGACTGGTCTCATCATTCTCCTCTCCCTTCCTCTTCAATAACCTAGCCTACCTGACTGGTCTCATCATTCTCCTCTTTCTTCCTCTTCAATAACCTAGCCTACCTGACTGGTCTCATCATTCTCCTCTTTCTTCCTCTTAAAAAATTGTCGTATGCCCATCTGGAAAATTGTATTGATATATTAGGTTATAGGATCCGCTAGTTGTCATCAGGGAATTATAAAACCAAAGGCTTTACCAACGTGCTTGAGATGGGCAGGAGCTGTCGGCACGTCTAACTGTAGCTCTAACGGCACTTAGATTACTAACATAAATGTATTTTAGACAGTAGGCTAGGCATTTTGAGGAGTAGGCCTAGGTGCCAGCACTAGTGTTTGGCCCAATTCAAACACTGCTTAACACTATGGTAATATTTGAGCAGCAATAGTCTACCTATCTTTCGTTGTAACCTCATGCCGCTCACTGAAGAAAAAATCCCTTCACGCGCCGAGTCTTCCGATCACCTCAGAAAGGAGCAGCATGGAGGCACAGAGCGCACGGCCTATAGGCTCTTTATTGAAAATAAATAGTCCTAATGTTGGCATGACAGTGGTTTTGAAAGCGCATTTAGGCAGAAATATTTAGAAAGTTTTATTTATATATAGCCTAATTTGTATTATTGTTTTTTGTATCAAATGTTTGGTGTGGTGGATCTTGCTGTGGCGGTGCCTTACCAAAACCTAACCAGCAGAAACGCTGGGTTAAGGGTTAGTCAGTTAGTTCTGTCAGAGCATGAGGGCCAGATTAGGGTCAGGGTCAGAGGTCAGTACCTGGTACTGTGGCATGAGGGCCAGATTAGGGTCAGGGTCAGAGGTCGTACCTGGTACTGTGGCATGAGGGCCAGATTAGGGTCAGGGTCAGAGGTCGGTACCTGGTACTGTGGCATGAGGGCCAGATTAGGGTCAGGGTCAGGGTCAGAGGTCGGTACCTGGTACTGTGGCATGAGGGCCAGATTAGGGTCAGGGTCAGAGGTCAGTACCTGGTACTGTGGCATGAGGGCCAGATTAGGGTCAGGGTCAGAGGTCGTACCTGGTACTGTGGCATGAGGGCCAGATTAGGGTCAGGGTCAGAGGTCGTACCTGGTACTGTGGCATGAGGGCCAGATTAGGGTCAGGGTCAGAGGTCGTACCTGGTACTGTGGCATGAGGGCCAGATTAGGGTCAGGGTCAGAGGTCGGTACCTGGTACTGTGGCATGAGGGCCAGATTAGGGTCAGGGTCAGAGGTCGTACCTGGTACTGTGGCATGAGGGCCAGATTAGGGTCAGGGTCAGAGGTCGTACCTGGTACTGTGGCATGAGGGCCAGATTAGGGTCAGGGTCAGAGGTCGGTACCTGGTACTGTGGCATGAGGGCCAGATTAGGGTCAGGGTCAGGGTCAGAGGTCGGTACCTGGTACTGTGGCATGAGGGCCAGATTAGGGTCAGGGTCAGAGGTCAGTACCTGGTACTGTGGCATGAGGGCCAGATTAGGGTTAGGGTCAGAGGTCGTACCTGGTACTGTGGCATGAGGGCCAGGTGGTTGGTCTGACTGTTGTCAAACGTTAAGACATCGAAAACCCCAACGCAGTTCACCCGTAACCTGCAGAGAGAGGAGATGGGACAGGGTGAGTGGAAGATGATGATGATGGTGGTGTGTGTGTGTGTGTGTGTGTGTGTGTGTGTGTGGTGTGTGTGTGTGTGTGGTTTCTCAGCTCTCTGCCTGCTCTGAAAACAGGAAGCCAGGACTGAAATACAGCTTCTGCTTTCACTGTATTTATAGTAAATAACAGATGATAGCAACACGGCAGTGTTCAAACAGCACCCACAGTGTTCAAACACGGCAGCACCCACAGTGTTCAAACACACGGCAGCACCCACAGTGTTCAAACCCGGCAGCACCCACAGTGTTCAAACAGAGAGCATAGTCAGAAACACCCACTACATAACACAGCTAGCAGGGAGCTACTCCCAACTACTTCATAATAATAATAATAATAATAATACACTATTTGTATAGCACCTTTCATACAAATAAATGCAGCTCAAAGTGCTTTACAACAGAACTTCATTTAATTTAATTTCAAACCTTTATTTATACTCGTGAGGCACTGAGGTTTCCCTCACTTCTTATTTCTGGATCTGTTGTGTGGCGGTCAGGGTTACCATTAATGAGGGTGTGTGAGAGGTGTGTGAGAGAGATGAGGACACTGAGGTGTGTGTGTGTGTGTGTGTGTGTGTGTGTGTGTGTTTAATGGTAAACGGACTGTACTTATACAGCGCTATTATCCCTAGCGCTTTACAATGCAGGCCTCTCATTCACCCATTCACACACACGTTCACACACACGTTCACACACCAGTCGCGGCAGCTGCCAAGCAAGGTGCTAGCCTGCTCACTGGGAGCAATTCTGGGTTCGGCGTCTTCATCAAAGACACTTGGACATGTGGAGCAGGAGTAGCCAGGGATGTGAACCACCCAGCCTCCCTCCTGAGGGACCCTCCCGGGGCGTACCTGGTCTTGCCGGTGATGAGGATCTTGCTGGGGTCCATGACCCGGCAGGCCAGGCCGGCGGTGTGGATGGTGCGCAGAGCCGAGCTCAGCTGGACGATGTAGGCCCAGATCAGAGACTCGGGGAGCAGGCCGGCGTGCTGTCTGGGAGGGGGGGGCTCGTGCTGCCCTGCACACACAAACACACACACACACACACAGCTAGCTAGTTAGGTCATCTGGGGTTAATGGGGCCAGGAACAGGTACAGCACGCTGGGTTCCTGGGTTCCTGCTGTCTGAGGAACAGGTACAGCACGCTGGGTTCCTGGGTTCCTGCTGTCTGAGGAACAGGTACAGAACCTGCCGCAGGATCACTTTCAGCCACAACTTCCCCCACAGACCAGCAACTGTCAGACCGGCAAGAACTGCTGTAAGATGTTCCTGAACTCTGGTGGAACCACCAGCTGACCCAGTACCTTCCATAGCACTTCCTGGTTTACTGTGTCCAAGGCCTTGGACAGATCAATGAAAGCTAAGCGCAGGGCTTTGCAACAATGATCATGTCTGCAGGACTTCGCTCACACGGAGGTTCAGGATGTTTTCACTTACATGGAACGCTAGGCGGAATAGCACCATCCACGCCAGCACCTTTCTGACCACTGATAGGAGGGAGATACGCCTCACACACTCTCACACTCACACACTCTCACACTCTCACACAGCCTAGAGACAGTTGCCCACACACGCACACCACTTAAGGCACCATATGTAAATTGTGACATGCACTAACCTAGACATATCCGCTACTACACACACAATATCCATCGACATGCACGGGAAAACAAGATTTACTGACAGTAAACAAGTCTAAAGGTGTGAAGCACATGGGTTGAGCATGTGTGTGTGTGTGTGAGAGAGAAACAGTGTGTGTGTGAGTGTGTGTGTGTGTGTGTGTGTGTGTTAAAGTTCTCACCCCATTTCCTCTTGGTGAAGAAGGAGTCGGCCGTGGGGTCGTTGAAGTGTCGGCTGAACATGGTCTCAGCCCCGGCATGGAAGTCATAGGAGAACACCAGCGCTACACAACACACACACACACACACACACACACACCATATCAGAACTACACACACTCCATATCAGAACTACACACACACCATTCTGACCAGAACTACACACACACCATATCAGAACTACACGCACACACACTATATCAGAACTACACACACACACACCATATCAGAACTACACACACACACACCATATCAGAACTACACACACACACACCATATCAGAACTACACACACACACCATATCAGAACTACACACACACACCATATCAGAACTACACGCACACACACCATATCAGAACTACACACACACACCATATCAGAACTACACGCACACACACCATATCAGAACTACACACACACCATATCAGAACTACACACACACCATATCAGAACTACACACACACACACCATATCAGAACTACACACACACCATCCTGACTAGAACTACACACACACCATATCAGAACTACACGCACACACACTATATCAGAACTACACACACACACACCATATCAGAACTACACACACACCATCCTGACTAGAACTACACACACACCATATCAGAACTACACGCACACACACTATATCAGAACTACACACACACACACCATATCAGAAATACACACACACACACATAAGAACTACACACACACACCATATCAGAACTACACACACACACCATATCAGAACTACACACACACACCATATCAGAACTACACACACACACCATATCAGAACTACACGCACACACACCATATCAGAACTACACACACACACACCATCCTGGTCAGGAGAACACCAGCGCTACACAACACAGAGGCACACACACCATCCTGACCAGAACTACCCTACACACACACACACACACACACACACACACACACACACACAACCACCCTGATCAGAACTACCCTACACACACACACACACACACACACACACACACACACACACACACACACACACACACACACACACAATTCTGATCAGAACTACACACACACACACACACCATCCTGATCAGAACCACACACACACCATCCTGACCAGAACTACCCCACACACACACACACACACACACACACACACACACACACACACACACGCACACGCACACAGTGACTCACAGTGGTCTCCGAAGGCCTTGGTGGTGAACACCTCTCTCAAGGTCACAGAGTTGGAGTGCTGGATCTTCTTCCACATGTCCACCAACATCATGCACTTGGTGTTCACCAGGCGGAAACCTGGACACACCCACACACATGGCTGGGTTATTAACAACATTTACAGTCTTCACAAGGACAGTAAAAGGCTTTATTTTATGACCGTACATGATGATAGGAGTGTAAAAGCCTACTCTAGGGGTGTGTGTTTATTAGGGCTGTCCCCGACTAAGAATTTACTTAGTCAAGTCTGATTGCGCAAGTCTTGCCTATTGTCGACTGATCTTCCGAGTCATGTTTTTCTATTCGAATAGCCCTACCTGTATTAAAATGATCATAAACGAAAATATACAGGTAGGCCTATAGGTTTAAATAAGAAACACACATGCTCCACTCCACTCCATCTTCATCCGCTTATCCGGGGTCGGGTCGCGGAGGCAGCATCTCCAGCAGGGGGCCCCAGACATCCCTTTCCCTAGCAGCATCAACCAGCTCTGCCTGGGGAATCTTTAGCCGCTCCCAGGCCAGTGCGGAGATGTAGTCCCACCACCTAGTCCTGGGTCTACCCCGCGGCCTCCTCCCAGCCGGACACGCCTGGAACACCTCCCTAGGGAGGTGCCCAGGAGGCATCCTCACTAGATGCCCGAACCACCTCAACTGGCTCCTTTCGACGCAAAGGAGCAGCGGCTCTACTCCGAGTCTCTCCCGGATGACTGAACTTCTCACCCGATCTCTCAGGGAGACCCCAGCCACCCTCCGGAGAAAATGCCTTGGATTTAAATCAAATAGATTGGCTAAAATTGCTGTCAGTTGGAAGTGCAGAGCAGTGTGCGAAATAGCCTGTGTTAATCGGTTAAAAAAATTGATAATGGCCGGGTTAGCCGATAAAGAACCTTCTTAAGGAACCCTTCTTAAGCAACCCTTTGCATGGGAGTTAAGAAGTACTTTGGAGTTAAGTGCTTCTTAACTTGTTCGGGAAACCCGGCCAATATTGTTAAACATAAATAAAACGACCCTGTGTTTTAGAACCCCATTTTCCCGCAACTGCCAGGATTGGACTGTGAGACTGGAGTTTGAGTTGCCGGGGTCAGCCCTAGTGTTTATCAGTGTTTACATGTGTGTGTTCATCAGTGTTTCTATACATCCTCTCACCATGAATCCTCCTCAGGCAGTACGGCAGGTCATCCTTGCTGTTGACTGCCTTGTAAGAGGAAGTGATGTAGCTGAAGTTGCTGGTCTTCTGCATCCGGTTGGGCGGGGGGAGGGGCTCCAGCGGGAAGAGGCTGTGGTAGCTGTCCACCTCCGTGGGAACGCCTGGGAGAGAGACGGTGGGAAGGAAAGTCAAGTCTCACCAATGTGTTTTGTTTTCCTACTTGACTGTTGTTCTAACTTTGTAGTCCGTTCCTCTAGAATCAGTCTGTTAAAACTACAAATTGTTCCCGTGTGACATCACTTCCCTGTCCTCTTCATCCTGAAACTGTGTCACTTCCTTTTTCACGTTATAAACTATCGCTTTCGATCCCCAGTCACTCACTCTTGCCTGGATTCACTTCCTGTGCATGAGTCCTTTTTGCAAATCGTAACATAGAATAAACTAATTGTCTTTGTTTGAAACCAGCTTGACCGACCACTCAGTGTGTTCTTTGAAATCTAGACTAAACCAAGTAAGATTTTTAATTCACAACAGGCCCAATCAGGACACGGACACCAAGCCCTGCGCTCACTCACTCACCTATAGATGTTTCTGCATATTAACAGCACAGCTACACAGAAAGGAGAAGCAATCACCACAGTTTTAACCAGTGAAGTTTTAACAGCTGAAAGAGAGTTCAACCACTATTCACATGATATTGTGTTTTTGTATGAGAGAGAGAGAGAGAGAGAGAGAGAGAGAGAGAGAGAGAGAGAGAGAGATCTACATACAGAATCAAAACTAAGAATCTGGGTAGGCTGCACAGAAACCGCCCAGATGAAGAAAAAAAAATCCCACAGTCAAAACGCTCTTATAAATGTCACATGATGACCACAACCGTGTCAGACCAAACAGCTGCGTTCGACCAATCACAGGACATTTGCTAGGGCGGATGGTGTACCTGGGTTCTCTGACTGGTCCATCTGGGCCATGGTCATCAAATGTCTGTTAATCAGCTCCTGGAAGGAGGGAGGGGGGGGGGGGGGGGCAGAGGAAAGCACATCAAAGACGGCATCACAACAAGGAGAAGGAGACTGGGGGGGGGGGGGGGGGGGTTGAGTCAACAGGGGGAGATACTGAGGTAAGTAGAGAAGCGGAGATGACGCTTGCACCTGTCGAAGCTCGTCAGCCATGAAGAATGACGGGGCGTTGGCTTTAGGCTGCATGTAGGCCACGTGGGGCGCGGTGGGGGGGTAGATGTGGTAGGTAGGAAACACCTGGGGGGGGGAAACCAGCAGCCAGACTCAGAACAACACTTCCTGTTTATGGAGAAATCAGAACTAACAGTCTGACAACAGAGTGTTTTTTTCCCAGGTCATCGTAGAGTCTTGTACAGATGTGAAAGACGCATTGAGAAAGGTGGAGCCGTGAGCTGACAGAGATTAGACCTGCAGCGGTCAGCGTGGTCAATCAACCAGGCTATCGAGACACATACCATCCCCGCCATGGGCGCAGGGGTGTTGTCGGTGTAGAAGTAGGTCGTCCCCCCTACGGTCTCCTTCTGGATCATGTGGGCTGCGCCCGGGTCGGGCGCGCTGGTGGGCACCATGTAGTTAGCCGGGTTGGGGTTGGGGGTATGACTGCGCCGGCGAGGGGCGGGCGAGGTGTGGGGCGTGATCTTTGGGGAGTGGAGAGGGGAGGAGCCTGCAGAGAGAGACATCCCTGTATGGGACGGCGGGGTGGTGGGGTGGGGTGTTGGTTAAACAGGATCCACATCGTACTACTGCCAATGGCTGCCATGTCCAGAGCACATCAGAAGTTATTAAAGGTTATTTCTTGCTATAGCGGTGTGGTTGTCCTCACCGGGAGAGAGAGCCGCAGCCGTGGAGCTGCTGAGGCCGGGGTGGGGGAAGAGGGGCGAGGGGAAGGCCGGGACGCTGGACTGGGCCATGGCAGCCATGCGGGGCACGCCCTTAGGGATGAACTCGCTCGCTGTCGGGTTGGGAGCCTGGATGAACACAGGGATCGACACACACAGCACACAACCTAAGGGTCACACTCAACTACATAGAGGTTTAAGAGTTCAATGACATCCCCATGATCAAAAAAAGACCTCTCCTTTATGACGGTACTAAAAAAAAAACACCATGAGAAAAAAACAAATTCAACCAAACTAGATTAAATTGATTGAACTCAGACGTTGAACTTAAAAAGAGGCATAAATAAATGACTACTTCCATATCTGATAGAAAGTCAAGGGAACGGGTTTTAGGGTTAGAGTGCACAGACCTTTCTCCTCTGCGATAGACTCAGGGCACCAAAATCACTGAAGAGCGAAGACGTGGGGGAATTCACTGGATCTAGAGGGACAGAGAGACAGAGAGAGGGACAGAGAGAGAGACAGAGAGAGGGACAGAGAGAGGGACAGAGAGAGGGACAGAGAGAGGGACAGAGACAGAGAGAGGGACAGAGAGAGAGACAGAGAGAGGGACAGAGAGAGGGACAGAGAGAGGGACAGAGAGAGGGACAGAGAGAGACAGAGAGAGAGACAGAGAGACAGAGAGAGGGACAGAGAGAGACAGAGAGAGGGACAGAGAGAGAGACAGAGAGACAGAGAGAGGGACAGAGAGAGGGACAGAGAGAGGGACAGAGAGAGGGACAGAGAGACAGAGAGAGGGACAGAGAGAGAGACAGAGAGACAGAGAGAGGGACAGAGAGAGGGACAGAGAGAGGGACAGAGAGAGGATCTTAAAAGGTGAATTCCAATGACTGAAACAGAACTCTCAGTGGGAGGGTTCTGTGGGAGGGTTCTGTGGGAGGGTTCTCAGTGGGAGGGTTCTGTGGGAGGGTTCTGTGGGTGCTCTCAGTGGGAGGGTTCAGTGGGAGGGTTCTGTGGGTGCTCCAAAGACGTTCTGCCACAGAACGGCTCAGTGGTTCTCTCGCTCACCGTGAGTGTTGAGGCTGAAGTTCTTGGCACCATCGTTGAGTAGACTGGGGGAGCTGCTGCTGCTGGTCATTCGCTGGTCAACAACAAAGACAACAGCTTCAGAATCTAGTCTAGCACGTTCACATACGCAGCAGCGCCCCAAGCGTTCTCGCTGGACCGTCCTCGCTGGACCGCCCCCCCTCACTGGACCGCCCCCCCTCGCTGGACCGCCCCCCTCGCTGGACCGCCCCCCCTCGCTTGACCGACCGCCCTCGCTGGACCGCCCCCCTCGCTGGACCGCCCCCCTCGCTGGACCGCCCCCCCTCGCTGGACCACCGTCCTCGCTGGACCACCGTCCTCGCTGGACCACCGTCCTCGCTGGACCGCCGTCCTCGCTGGACCGCCCCCCCTCGCTGGACCGCCCCCCTCGCTGGACCGCCCCCCTCGCTGGACCGCCCCCCTCGCTGCTCTTACCTGCATCATGGAGTATTTAGACTCCGCAGGGCTTCCAAATCCGTTCACCCCGATGAAGCTGCTGCTGAAGTAGGAGTTGGTGAGGTTGGCATCGTTCAGGGTCCCGCCCTCCATCCCAGGGACTGCAGACAACAAGATTAAGTGTAACGTTACCTTGTAACCAGGGCTGAAAATGAACACCTGCCACCGGCCAAATGCAGGTAAAATTTCCAATTGGCGACTAGATTTCGGAAGGCTATCTGAAAAAAATATACTTGGCCGGTAGATTTTTTCATCTACAGTCCCCTTGACAGGTGACGTAAAAAGTTAATTTTCACCCCTGCTTGTAACTATTTTTAATTATTTTCCTATAAATGCTGGTGTACTAGATTCTATTAGACATTGACCTTCTATAAATTCAGATAGCATATGTCCATGTAATATTATATCTATGCCATCTACAAGCTTCTGATGTCCATTTCCATGTCCCAGTAATCAGCCAGTCAGTATTAATGCACATCTTATAATGACTCAAGTTAATGTTGGCATCTAGCTGGCTAATTACTGGAACTGCACATTCCATATACTTCACACATCTTAAATATAATATCTGATATAGCTAGGCCTAGCTAGCTATCTGTTACTGGTAGTGTTTCAGATAATGTCCAGGTATAATGTTAGCTTCGATAGTAACTAAACTGACAAACAATGAGAGAAACTGAAGCCAGTGGATCGCAACCCAGTTACTGTTCAAGTGCTTGGAAAACAAACTAGCTAGCTAACAGTTAGCTTAGCATATCTAGCCTAACAGTTAACTAGCTAGCTCACTTAGCATCTAGCTAGCCTAACAGCTAGCTAGCTTAGCATCTAGCTAGCCTAACAGTTAACTAGCTAGCTAGCTTAGCATATCTAGCCTAACAGTTAACTAGCTAGCTAGCTTAGCATATCTAGCCTAACAGTTAACTAGCTAGCTAGCTTAGCATCTAGCTAGTCTAACTATCTAACGCTGCTGTCCGTTTCTGCTCACTCAATACGGAACAAGCACAACACAGGCCTACGAACACTACTAGCACTTACTAGCACTCACCTTAACTGTTACCTCAAATTTAAATGTCCAACTGCTGGTTATCTCACGTTAGCTCAGTTATAAAGCCCTGGTTATCTCACGTTAGCTCAGTTATAAAGCCCTGGTTAGCTCACGTTAGCTCAGTTATAAAGCCCTGGTTATCTCACGTTAGCTCAGTTATAAAGCCCTGGTTATCTCACGTTAGCTCAGTTATAAAGCCCTGGTTAGCTCAGTTATAAAGCCCTGGTTAGCTCAGTTATAAAGCCCTGGTTATCTCACGTTAGCTCAGTTATAAAGCCCTGGTTAGCTTAGTTATAAAGCCCTGGTTAGCTCAGTTATAAAGCCCTGGTTATCTCAGTTATAAAGCCCTGGTTAGCTCAGTTATAAAGCCCTGGTTATCTCAGTTATAAAGCCCTGGTTAGCTCAGTTATAAAGCCCTGGTTATCCACACTGAATCTCAACGGCTGTTTATCAGCTAGCTAGTCAGGATGAGCACAGCTCGCGCTGGCTAACTACTAGCTTAGCGTCCCACGTTATTTTAGGGGGGAAAAGGCCTCATAGAAGCCTCGGCCTCGATTTTAACACAGCCCGCCGCCAGGCCTCACAACTAACTACATTTGAGGCCGTGTCATCTTGAGGCCTTGTCGTGTCGGGAACGGGGGGAACAAAGCTGGGGGCATCAGAAGTTACTCACTGCTTAACAACTGACCGTCCAGAGCCGTGACTGACCCCAGAGACTCGCTCTTTTTAGGGACACTCGCTCCCACCACGCCGCCCGCCGCCGCTGCTCCTCCGAGCGGGTTATACCCCGCCGCCGCCCCGACTGCCCCGGCCATGGAGGACGGGACGGGGCTGCCTCCTCCTCCGCCGCCCTGCTGCAGACCCAGGCTCGCCATGGACGGATCCTCGTGCAAGAACTGACACTCGTCCCCATAAAAGCACGTCTTGTCCTTGGCGTAGTATCGGCAGAACTTTACCTTGAGCACATTCGGTATCCCGACCCCCCCGAGTGGAGCAGCTGAAGCTGGGAGTCCCGTGTTCATGACACCCCCGAACGGAGCAGCTGAAGCTGGGAGTCCCGTGTTCATGACCCCCCCGAACGGAGCAGCTGAAGCTGGGAGTCCCGTGTTCATGACCCCCCCGAGTGGAGCAGCTGAAGCTGGGAGTCCCGTGTTCATGACCCCCCCGAGTGGAGCAGCTGAAGCTGGGAGTCCCGTGTTCATGACCCCCCCGAGTGGAGCAGCTGAAGCTGGGAGTCCCGTGTTCATGGCACCACCGCTGCTGCCGCCGGAAGATATTCAAACATGGAGAGACGCCGATCTGAGCAGGAGAGATGAGCGGGTTCAATAAGGAGAGAAAGGCGATATGATACGAGCTTGCCTCGGATTGTCCAACATTCCTCACATTATCCGGCTACACGGCAGGACATTTGAAAAGGGACACGACTGTCCTGGTCGTCGTTATTGTCACTATCCATCCAGCTGGCCTTGCGAGCCTGTTGTTCAGCCTCATTCACGCTGTTGTTGTTGTTGTTGTTGTTTTCTGCTCGGTCTGCTCCGTCGAGGACAGCTAGCAATGCTGTGCATTGTGGGTAGCTGTGCCCATTCACCCTGGAAGGGAAGTGGAGATAGGATGTAGTTTTCAAGTCTTTCTTTCTCTGTGCATTTTGCGAGCTACATTGAAGGCGAGGTGAAGTCTGTCTTGTGCTAGAGACAAAAACCAACCAAATCTATCACTCTAGGTTAGCACACACAGTCTGTCCCTCTAGGTTAGCACACACAGTCTGTCCCTCTAGGTTAACCCAGACAGTCTGTCCCTCTAGGTTAACCCAGACAGTCTGTCCCTCTAGGTTAACACAGACAGTCTGTCCCTCTAGGTTAACCCAGACAGTCTGTCACTCTAGGTTAGCACACACAGTCTGTCCCTCTAGGTTAGCACACACAGTCTGTCCCTCTAGGTTAACCCAGACAGTCTGTCCCTCTAGGTTAACCCAGACAGTCTGTCCCTCTAGGTGAGCACACACAGTCTGTCCCTCTAGGTTAACACAGACAGTCTGTCCCTCTAGGTTAACCCAGACAGTCTGTCCCTCTAGGTTAACACAGACATAGTTTAATTATAATCTCAGCGAGGATGCCTTCAAGGATCATCTGACGTTTTCATGTTTCACCTCTGATGTCATCATAGGCTGTATACTCTGTCATCTGCCATATTGTAACCTTTGTTTGTGTAACTATTTCCTTGCATTCAAAGCTCAATGAAATAACTTTTAATAGTTCAAAATACACCTTTACTTGCTATTAGTTTATGAATTGGCCTTAGCAATGCCCCCAAAATCGTTTTCAGGACATGAGACTGCATGATACCCTGAGAATTTATTAATTTAATTTCGGTGTACTGTACTGGCTAGTACACTGGCGGGAAATCTATCAGGAAGACAACAAACACTTTGCCCCGTGAATTTATCTATATGCACATAAAAGAAAGAAGACCGGTATTTACCTGCATTGAAGCCATCCTTCCAGAAAGTCCATTTAAGTAGCTACAATCTTCCAATCCAGTCTGCTTAATGCTCGTTATCATATTGTTTCCCATCATTACAGTGAGTGAGTGGGGAATTGTGGATATTGAGGTTCTTAAAAAGCAGTGCCGATTTTATGACGACCAGAGAGGCCGCCAAAGTGCCGAGATATCTCATGTAGCTTTAATGCTTAGCATCGTCAGCAGCTTTAATGAATTAAAGAAAACACATTTTCTACGAACTGTTTATAATATCGAATAATCTGAATAATATATACCTTATCCTATTATACTACTAGTTCTGTTGGAGCAATCAGTAATTGGTCATTAGTCCACTATACCCCCCCAACACCCAGACAAGTATTTGCATGAGGAAAGGGACTAATAAACATAGGCAAGTTATCAAAGCAAAAGATATTCACAATATATTAAAATACAGAAACAATATTTAACACAAGTGTTAGCAACAATATTTAAAAGAAGTACGTTATAATGCACACACGTTAGGTACTAAATGCTGGTGGCGCAGGAACGTCAGCTGTGTGTGATGTGTGTGTGTGTGTGTGTGTGTTTTGTGTGTTTGTGTGTGTGTGTGGTCCCAGAGTCAGTGAGAGTCAGGGGGCTTTTACCAAAAAGGAATATGCATATTGGGTGGGAGACATTTACTGTGTGCACTTAGTTCAGTGTGAAAACATGTACACAACTTTCATCTCTGATCTTCTGAATGCTCTTATTTTGGAGCTTAGGTCTGTGTATTCTTATTTCAGACTTTAGATCATGTCTTGAAAAGGTAATTGTGTATAGTCATTGCTAGATTGCTTGCCACCCCAGATATTATAATATGAATCTTCATGTGAAAAAACTGCTTGCCTATGGATGGGCTTTTGTTTACTTTGTTTCCTGTATAACGTGTATGTTATATGTTTCACTGCATTTCTGTGGTGGCCCAGCTACTTGACAGCCTGTCACTCAGAGATGGCCTACTGCCATCATGGCCTACTCTAGTTATGACCTCAGTTCCCGTTAAACCATGCGCCTGCTGGTATGATCATGTTCTTGGGCCCCTTCTCCCACACAGCTCAGTATGTGACAGAGCGACGCAAGTAACGCATCAATGTCATGAGAGGAGCGGGGGGAACTTTTATTGGTGAGTTATTGAAATCTAAGGCCGTGGCCTACCATTACATCCATCGGGAAAAAGTAACATGCAGACCAATTATCTGTAGGCTGGCTCTTTTTGAACAGATGTTTTTGGTTATCGTGTTATTATAGAAGAGAGGCTGTTTGAAAATATAGAACTAGATCTCAATCAAAACAAGCAATATCTAATTTCGTCACCAAATCCCCACCATGTGGTCATCAATTGACTTTGAGACAATTAACCGAGCTATTGCAGAACTTTGGCTATATAAAGTTGGTGAGTCTATATATAACCGTTAGCCTACCCACCAGTAGCTCACCATTTCACTTACTGTTTCACGGTAAATGAAACATGAAAAGGTTGACTTTCATTTGGTTTTGTGTCCCCTAGCTGTGCTGGTGCTGTGCGCAGTAGCGCACGGTGATCCATCTCCGGGATTCTGTGAGAACAACCAGGAGGTAAGAAACAAAGGCGCCTCTGTGAAGAAATAATGTATCCGGGACTGCATCCGTTTTAAAGCCAATATTGTAACAGAACCGGAGTGTTTATGCACTTGATTCAGTTTTCCAACGCCTAATCAACAGCCCATGCTTATTAAAAACAATTAGCCTAATCGTTTTGCATGATGTGCGGAGAGAGACCATTAATTAGGCGATATGGCCGCAATATCGCTGAGAACGAACTTCTCAACTGATGTTTCATTAACCACCTTCCTAGTGATTTATAAAGCACATGAACCGGGAGCATATCGCATAATAACATCTTAAATCCGATTAAATTATTTCTGTCCGAATGACTTTTTTTTTTTTTAACTTAAACTAAATTGCACCACTCAAACTGCATGTAAAAATATTAGCCTCCCTGCGTTCTCTCTTAACTATAACATGTTTTATATGGCTACAGTTGTAGTCAAAAGTTACCCTTGTAAGAACATGCATGTCACGGGAGTCTTTAGTTTCCAATAATTTCTACAAGTCTTATTTTTCTGTGAGAGTGATTGGAGCACATACTTGTCACACAAAAGAAATTCACGAAATTTGGTTATTTTATGAATTTATGCGTTTTCTGAAAATGTGACCAAATCTGTTGCATCAAAAATATACATAGCCTACCGGAATATACACAAATATACACAGCCTACAGAAATATACATAGCCTACAGAAATGCTAATATCTGGTTACATGTCCCTTGGCCATTTTCACCTCGATTAGGCGCTTTTGCATCCACAAGCTTCTGGATGAATCTTTGACCACGTTGACAGAATCGGTGCACTGGCATGGTGTTGACGGCATGGTGTTCTCGGGGTTAAAGGCCCCAAGTTTGTTTCATCTGACCACAGAACGGTCCTCCAGAAGGCATTTTCTTTGTCCATGTGATCAGCAGCAAACTTCAGTCGAGCCGTGAGGTGCCGCTTATGGAGCAAGGGCTTCCTTCCTGCCCATGGCCATGTAAAACACGCTTGACTGGACGCTGACGCATGTGTTCCATGAGCTTCTAATACATTACCATACATAGACCTGCTCTCTGGTGGTTCTCGATCGGTTGACTCTTGACCATCCTGACCAGTTTTCACCCCGCAGCAGGTGGTAGCTTGGGTTTTCTTCCTAATCGTGGCAGTGACTCAACTGTGCCATGCTTACAAACAGTGACTCAACTGTGCCATGCTTACAAACAGTTGTTTGCACAGTTGATCTTGGGACCTGTAGCTGCTTTGAAATGGCTCCAAGTGACTTTCCTGACTTGTTCAAATCAATTATCCACTTTTTCCCCAGATTTCCCCATTGTAGCGTTTGTGTCTGAGTCTAATGTTTGTATTAAATGAGCCCTATTTAAATGGACTCAGAAGTCACCAGCTGTAGTCAATCATTATCACTGACAATGAGACCATGCCACTAAGCTAATTTGATTGACACAACTTTCTACATCCTCTAAATGGATCATTCATGTTGCTGTGGGGATATTTTTGACCCAGCAGGATTGGTCACATTTTCAATAGACCCACAATAAATTCTTAAAAGAACCAAACTTCATGATGTTTGTAGAAATTATTGGAAACTCAAAACATATATGTACTTTACAAGCGTATGTAAACTTTTGACCACAACTGTATATATATTGTCTCAACCTTTTCACAGCAGTTTTAAATTATCTTTGATGGAACTAAACTTAATTCACTTAATTGAAAACGTCATTAATGGTTTTGTTTTGAGAGGGAGAGGTGAAATTACATTTGTTTTTTTAACTGTCTTTCAGGGCCTGTCATGTGTGCTGCATCAGAACATGCCTGGTCCAATCACATTACAGAACATGCCTGGTCCAATCACATTACAGAACATGCCTGGTCCAATCACATTACAGTTACATGCTGGACAGAAACTCCAGCTGATCCTACAACATCTCTCCGGAGACCCTGTCTGCAATTGGAGCCATGGAGGGGACCCAGTACACACTCCGTAAGTGTGTGTGTGTGTGTGTGTGTGTGTGTGTGTGTGTGTGTGTGTGTGTGTGTGTGTGTGTGTGAGAGAGAGAGAGAGAGAGAGAGAGAGTGTGTGTACATGCACGAGAATATTTGATTGATGCTTACAATATGTGAAAATGATCTGTGGTTTATCTTTCCAGAATGGGAAATGATTCCATGATCATCCCTCAGCTGTCTGAGGCTGATTCTGGAGATTACACCCTGAGATGTGAGACCAGCAACGGCACCCAATCCTCACTGACGGTCTCTCTGCTGGTGAGACCAGCCCAGGGTACGTGATGCCCCTACTAGCCTGCTCTCTTTCTTTTCATTGTTCTGATACATTTCTTTGTTATATTCATCCACTGAACTGTTATATTCATCCACTGAACTGTTATCTTCATCCACTGAACTGTTATATTCATCCACTGAACTGAAATTTCAGGGCATTGCAAAATCCAGGCAATTTCAAAGCAAGCCATTTTATATTATCTATACCAATCTTATATCATTGTACGGAAGAGCATTAGGGCCAACAACTGAGTTTATTATTTAGCTTCTGAGTTAACTAACCCTAACACTAACCCTACTTTAAAGTCAGAATTTCTGAGAAAAATGTCAGATTTAACTTCTGAGATTAAAGTCAGAATTTCTGAGAAAAAAAACCTCAGAATTTCTGACTTTAAAGTCAGAATTTCTGAGAAAAAAGTCAGAAATAACTTCTGAGAAAAAAGTCAGAATTTCTGACTTTAAACTCAGAAGCTTAAAAAAAAAAACAGCTGTTGGCCCTAATGCTCTTTAAACTAGGGTTGCAAATTTCAAGGAATTTCATTAATGGATAACTGTTAACCTTAACAAACGAGATAGTCGATTAATTGATAAGAATGTCCCACGCTGGACTGCACTTTGCTCGCTTCATTTTTTTGTCTTCTTCCGTTGTGTCGTTGAAATTTCCCGGCATCCCAATTAGCCTTCACTACATGGCGTGGCCCTCATGTGCAGTCAAACCCTAAATCGTGATTACATTTCACGCAACTCCCGTTGATGATGTTCATTCCCCCCCAAAAAGTTCTGTTCCATTAACAAGCAATTAATCGAGTTACCAAATCTTACTTGAGTAAATTCTTATCAGCAATTTATCGATAGTCGATTAACTATTAACATCTCTAGTAAAACTGAGTAAAATTGCTTATTTTCTTTTTTGCCTCTGTAATTTGGTTCTCAAATGAGTTTAAAATGATGGCATTTTAAACACTTTTTTTTGGGACTAATTGTAATTATTGCTGCACTAAGGACATCCCACAAACCCCCAGCTGAGTCTGATCAGTAGAGCGCCCGGCTATGCTCCTGTCTTCCAGTGTGTCTCAGAGGGCCGTCCCGCCCCCAGCATGCTCTGGTTCAACAACCTGGACATGAACGGGTGAGCTCCGCTGTCCCTCAACCAGGCACACTGCACACACACCGCATTCTCCAGGATGTGGTCCAACAGTGATGTCACAATATAACATGCTATCACATTTCTTGTCACATTATAACATGCTATCACACTCTCATCTCGTTTACTACAAAAGTCAACACAATATGTTTCTCTTTCCACTCCCCACCAGTAATGGTTTAATAAGACAGAAGTGTCGGGAGGCCAATGGCACAACAATTAGCACAGTGGAAAGTGGTCTCTTTGCTAAAACAGCGGTTGTTTGCTGCGCAAAGAACGAGAAAGGAGAGGAATGCTCCCAGCTTTATGACTATGGTAGGATAATTACATAACACATGTAACATTGATACACTAGCATATTTGAACTTGAAGTATGAAAAACAACAACAACACACATACTCAGAACAATGTTACAGAGAACATGACTGTTTTACTTGTTGTGTGTGTTTGTGCGTGTGTGCGTGTGCATGTATGCGTCTCAGATCTGGACAGAAGCCCTAGTGTGGAGGACGAGGCATCTGGGGTTCCTCTGAGTCCTGGACAGTCTCTGCTGCTTCGCTGTAGAAGCAGTAACGACATGGTGAGGTGGACGATCCATAAAGACATGAAGGAATGTAGTCCTGAAGGAAAAGAACTGGTAATTTTAGAAAAACAGTTTTTTCTCACACATTTCCAACCATTTTTTTTTCTCTTCATAATTGTATACCTGTTAACTATGTATATGACATCACTTCCCCTTCTAAACTCCTTCAAAAGTGACCAATCTCCAAAGTTAACAAGCCCTCAGTGCTCTGCTCTCTCTAGGGCTGATTTACTGATCATTCATGTTCTCTTACCATGCTGTGGTTTCTATCTTAACACAAAAACATATTTTGCTTTAGGTTTGCCAAAAAGAAAACCACTATCGTGGGACACGAATGCACTACCTGTTCTTTAAGTCAGTCAATGTGAATGACACTGGCATCTACACCTGTGCAAACAACAACAACCAAACCAAGTCTGTCCACGTCAGAGTCCTGGGTTAGTAGAACTGGATTATCCGCAGTCTGACTCTGTTTGTTTGACTGGTGCCACCTCTGTATCTCTGACACCTCACCTTGTTCCCCTCCCTAACTGACTTCACATGGCTGACTTCACATGTCTAACCAGAACCTAAGTGTCTGTATTATTGTGTACTTGTCTGTTAGATTCAAAAGTTCTGTTGCTCATTGTATTCTTAATTCTTATTCTTTGTCTTATTCTTGTCTGTCACTTGTGGTCTGTCTGTGGGATAGCACTGAGTCAGCAGTCAGTATGACACATTCACTAAGTGCGTTGTTTTGTGTCTTCAGGAGAAGAGTACATCATAGTCCAGGTGAAGGAGAACAGTACCATCTCAGGCCAGCAGAGGCAGACTTTCTGCCTGCAGGCTAACGTCTCCTCCCATCCCCGCCTGCACCACTGTGCCTGGGTGGGCCCAGATGGGAGGTGGAAAGAGACGCGGTGCCCCAAGCCCAAACGCCTGTGGAACAACAGGTAGAGTTGTGTCGAAGAGAACAGAGTAAAATACAAAACTAAGAAGGCTGTTGTATAAACTGTAGAATGAACCACAGGTCTAATGTTAAGACCTAATCTTGAGTATGTCAGGATGTTGTTGTTCCTCCCTGTGTCTTCAGGACTCTGTTGACGTTGTGTGGCGATCTGGATCCAGGAGAGTATCAGTTACATGTGGAGGCCGGAGGAGAGAGACGAACTAAGACCGTCTCGTTGTGTGTGACAGGTGAGGGACTTTTACCACTGTTGTATTTGTTGTGCCCCTGTTCATAACAGATTTTTAAATGTGTTGATTATGTATTCTGCGTATGCGGCAACACAAATTGCTTCTCTGAAGACATTAAAGTCTAAGAGCTATAATTAAGCAACACAAAACCTCTGACGCTGTCAAGACAATAGGCATTTTGCCAAGCCTAGCTCGCCAGGATCACTCAAAGTTAGCGTCAAAGCAGGTGGAGCTGTTCATGCTCATAAGCAGGGAGCAGCAGGGAGGAGCAGGGAGGAGCAGGGAGGAGCAGGGAAGAGCAGGGAGGAGCAGGGAAGAGCAGGGAAGAGCAGGGAGGAGCAGGGAAGAGCAGGGAGGAGCAGGGAGGAGCAGGGAAGAGCAGGGAGGAGCAGGGAGGAGCAGGGAAGAGCAGGGAGGAGCAGGGAAGAGCAGGGAGGAGCAGGGAGGAGCAGGGAAGAGCAGGGAAGAGCAGTGAGGAGCAGGGAGGAGCAGGGAAGAGCAGGGAGGAGCAGGGAGGAGCAGGGAGGAGCAGAGAGGAGCAGGGAAGAGCAGGGAGGAGCAGGGAGGAGCAGAGAGGAACAGGGAGGAGCAGTGAAGAGCAGGGAGGAGCAGGGAGGAGCAGGGAAGAGCAGGGAGGAGCAGGGAAGAGCAGGGAGGAGCAGGGAAGAGCAGGGAAGAGCAGGGAGGAGCAGGGAGGAGCAGGGAAGAGCAGGGAGGAGCAGGGAGGAGCAGGGAGAAGCAGGGAGGAGCAGGGAAGAGCAGGGAGGAGCAGGGAAGAGCAGGGAAGAGCAGGGAGGAGCAGGGAATAGCAGGGAGGAGCAGGGAGGAGCAGGGAGGAGCAGGGAAGAGCAGGGAGGAGCAGGGAAGAGCAGGGAGGAGCAGGGAAGAGCAGGGAAGAGCAGGGAAGAGCAGGGAGGAGCAGGGAGGAGCAGGGAAAAGCAGGGAAGAGCAGGGAGGAGCAGGGAAGAGCAGGGAGGAGCAGGGAGGAGCAGGGAGGGGCAGGGAAGAGCAGGGAGGAGCAGGGAGGGGCAGGGAAGAGCAGGGAGGAGCAGGGAAGAGCAGGGAGGAGCAGGGAGGATCAGGGAGGAGCAGGGAGGAGCAGGGAAGAGCAGGGAGGAGCAGGGAGGGGCAGGGAAGAGCAGGGAGGAGCAGGGAAGAGCAGGGAGGAGCAGGGAGGAGCAAGGAGAAGCAGGGAGGAGCAGGGAAGAACAGGGAGGAGCAGGGAGGAGCAGGGAAGAGCAGGGAGGAGCAGGGAGGAGCAGGGAAGAGCAGGGAGGAGCAGGGAGGGGCAGGGAAGAGCAGGGAGGAGCAGGGAAGAGCAGGGAGGAGCAGGGAGGAGCAAGGAGAAGCAGGGAGGAGCAGGGAAGAACAGGGAGGAGCAGGGAGGAGCAGGGAAGAGCAGGGAGGAGCAGGGAGGAGCAGGGAAGAGCAGGGAGGAGCAGGGAAGAGCAGGGAGGAGCAGGGAGGAGCAGGGAAGAGCAGGGAGGAGCAGGGAAGAGCAGGGAGGAGCAGGGAAGAGCAGGGAAGAGCAGGGAGAAGCAGGGAGGAGCAGGGAAGAGCAGGGAAGAGCAGGGAAGAGCAGGGAGGAGCAGGGAAAAGCAGGGAAGAGCAGGGAAGAGCAGTGAGGAACAGGGAGGAGCAGGGAGGAGCAGGGAAGAGCAGGGAAGAGCAGGGAGGAGCAGGGAAGAGCAGGGAGGAGCAGGGAGGAGCAGGGAAGAGCAGGGAGGAGCAGGGAAGAGCAAGGAGAAGCAGGGAGGAGCAGGGAAGAGCAGGGAGGAGCAGGGAGGAGCAAGGAGGAGCAGTGAGCCCCCCCAATCACCCCCGCTACTCTGCCAGGAGGATAGACCTGCCCCCCCCCCCCGTTACTCTGCCAGGAGGATAGACCTGCCCCCCCCCTGTTACTCTGCCAGGAGGATAGACCTGCCCCCCCCCTGTTACTCTGCCAGGAGGATAGACCTGCCCCCCCCTCCCTCCCTGTTACTCTGCCAGGAGGATAGACCTGCCCCCCCTCCCTCCCTGTTACTCTGCCAGGAGGATAGACCTGCCCCCCCCCCCCCCAATCACCCCCGCTACTCTGCCAGGAGGATAGACCTGCCCCCCCCTCCCTCCCTGTTACTCTGCCAGGAGGATAGACCTGCCCCCCCTCCCTCCCTGTTACTCTGCCAGGAGGATAGACCTGCCCCCCCTCCCTCCCTGTTACTCTGCCAGGAGGATAGACCTGCCCCCCCTCCCTCCCTGTTACTCTGCCAGGAGGATAGACCTGCCCCCCCCTCCCTCCCTGTTACTCTGCCAGGAGGATAGACCTGCCCCCCCCCCCCTGTTACTCTGCCAGGAGGATAGACCTGCCCCCCCCTCCCTCCCTGTTACTCTGCCAGGAGGATAGACCTGCCCCCCCCCCCCCTCCCTGTTACTCTGCCAGGAGGATAGACCTGCCCCCCCCCTCCCTCCCTGTTACTCTGCCAGGAGGATAGACCTGCCCCCCCCCTGTTACTCTGCCAGGAGGATAGACCTGCCCCCCCTCCCTCCCTGTTACTCTGCCAGGAGGATAGACCTGCCCCCCCCTCCCTCCCTGTTACTCTGCCAGGAGGATAGACCTGCCCCCCCCTCCCTGTTACTCTGCCAGGAGGATAGACCTGCCCCCCCCTCCCTCCCTGTTACTCTGCCAGGAGGATAGACCTGCCCCCCCCCCCTGTTACTCTGCCAGGAGGATAGACCTGCCCCCCCTCCCTCCCTGTTACTCTGCCAGGAGGATAGACCTGCCCCCCCTCCCTCCCTGTTACTCTGCCAGGAGGATAGACCTGCCCCCCCCCCCCTCCCTGTTACTCTGCCAGGAGGATAGACCTGCCCCCCCTCCCTCCCTGTTACTCTGCCAGGAGGATAGACCTGCCCCCCTCTTCCTAGGAAGAAGATTCAGAAGAATATTGGCAAATACAAGAAGGCTGAGCTGTTAGAGAGGCTCCCCCCCCCCCCCCTCCTAAAATACAATCTTAATGGCTGGCCTGGTTGAATAAATTCAATTTAAAAAATAAATACTTTTTTTTTTTTAAGTGGAAATGATCAGCTGCAATTTTGTCTGACTGGAAATTGATATAATTCCATCCAACAAAGAGATACAGACACACATGTATCTCTCATCAGTCTCTACAGCCAGAGTTCTATCTGTTTATGTCTGTTGCCTCTGATTTGTCTGCCTGTTTACTGTCTGAACTCTGTCTCTCAGATCCTCCAACCGTCCGCCTCCATGAGGACGCAGAGAATATCACCTGTGAGACCAACAGTTCCCTCCCCATGACCCTCACATGGAGGACCTGCCCTCTGCTCATAGACAGGTACATCTCAGCTATGGCCTGGCAGACACACACAGAAGCCCTGCTCGGTAGCCCTGTTTGAAAACTCTCAGATGCATCGTTCCTTTTGTCCTGCCTAGGAAAATCCCTGCTCCGAATCTGACAGGGCTCTTAAGGAATACACACCAGGGGTGTTACTGTAGATCAGAGGTCATCTCAGAGAAGAGATGAAGGATGCATGTTTTTAAACAGGCTCCTCACCTGCACCCTGTCCACCCACAGCTGTCAGCCAGAGTCAGCAGCCTGGAGGGAGATCAGCGCCACCTCCCAGCCTCGGTACTCTGACTCGGGCCAGTTCTGCGTCAGTGTGGCCCTCAGCACTCTGACTCGGGCCAGCGTGGACGGCCATTCTGTCAAGTGCTGCGTCACGAACTCTGTCAGCTCTCAGTGCAGCGAGCCGATCTTCACCAGGATGGATCTCCCGGCCCGGCCCTCCACACAACATTCCAGTAAAGCCTCATTTATGCTTCTTGAAAAGTGTCGCTCGACAAAAAAAAAGTGTCGTTCGACGTGTAGCATTTATGCTTCGGGCGACAATTTGCGTCGTCTCTATGGAAACAATCAGCCGTGCGCTTGTCATTCTGTTGCGCGTTTGTTGTCATTCTGAGAGAAGCGGCTTTCTGAGGGAAAGAGTTTAATCTGCGGTAAAGAGGTTATCAGAGAGCGGTTTTCATTGTGTTTTGTTTTCATTCTTTCCCTCAGTACTTGGGCATCTCTGAAGGGGCAGGGATGAATTGTATAGACGGGATATCTCCTCACAAGCTGAGAGAGACGTTCCTCTGCTCAGGGATGAGTTGTATAGATGGGATATCTCCTCACAAGCTGGGAGAGACGTTCCTCTGCTCAGGGATGAGTTGTATAGATGGGATATCTCCTCACAAGCTGGGAGAGACGTTCCTCTGCTCAGGGATGAGTTGTATAGATGGGATATCTCCTCACAAGCTGGGAGAGATGTTCCTCTGCTCAGGGATGAGTTGTATAGATGGGATATCTCCTCACAAGCTGGGAGAGACGTTCCTCTACTCCTTCCATGACAGCCTAACGTCAAATGACAGATAAAACTAAAACAAGGCTGTGGAACAAGCATATCAATGGCAACGCACGAGCCTTAGCTATCACTTGAGCGACAATTTGTGACGGAGTCAGCAACATTAGAAAAATCTGTTGGTGCGCGACAGCCCTCAGTGACACTTTTTTTCCTCAGTGTCGCCCATGACGTCAAAAGTGTCGAGCGACGGTTTTAAAAGTGTTGAGCGACGAAGCATAAATTGTGCTTAAGAATCCAGAGGTCATCCAGAGTCCCAGTGTCGTGACAGTCGTATTGAGAGAGTGCTGTACCCGCTGTTCTGTGTTTCAGCTCCCAGCGGTCACATTCTGAAGGTGTGTAGTTTGATGCTGCTCCTGGCTTTGGTGGCGGTCACTCTCGCACTAATGTATTTCATCAGAAAGAAGGTAAGCAGCTGCTCTACAAAGAAACCATCACATGACATAACTAATGGTTCCCTCCATCCAGGACGAGGTCCAGAGGAGTAGGTAATGTGGGTTATGTTTCTGGTGCCTCTCTGCAGAAGCCGCAGTACCAGAGCCAGATGCAGATTATCCAGATTGCCGGGCCCAATGATAACGACTACATCTACATCAACTTCAAAGACTTCCAATATGACCAGACATGGGAGTTCCCTAGAGAGAACCTGGAGCTGGGTGAGTTCCCTAGAGAGAACCTGGAGCTGGGTGAGTTCCCTAGAGAGAACCTGGAGCTGGGTGAGTTCCCTAGAGAGAACCTGGAGCTGGGTGAGTTCCCTAGGGAGAACCTGGAGCTGGGTGAGTTCCCTAGGGAGAACCTGGAGCTGGGTGAGTTCCCTAGGGAGAACCTGGAGCTGAGTGAGTTCCCTAGGGAGAACCTGGAGCTGGGTGAGTTCCCTAGGGAGAACCTGGAGCTGGGTGAGTTCCCTAGAGAGAACCTGGAGCTGGGTGAGTTCCCTAGAGAGAACCTGGAGCTGGGTGAGTTCCCTAGGGAGAACCTGGAGCTGGGTGAGTGTGGCAGGCTGGGATTTGAACCTATGACCTGAGAAGATGTGGCCAGCCGACCACTTGAGAAGCACTGGTTATCCTCATGGACGGACAGCACCAGAAACTAACTACTGTCCAGTGTTTGCGGCCAGCGCCGCCTGTATGCCCCTGTCCTTAGTGTGTGTTGTCCCCCAGGTGCCCCTGTCCTTAGTGTGTGTTGTCCCCCAGGTGCCCCTGTCCTTAGTGTGTGTTGTCCCCCAGGTGCCCCTGTCCTTAGTGTGTGTTGTCCCCCAGGTGAGCAGCTGGGCTCCGGGGCCTTCGGCATGGTGGTCCAGGGGACGGCCTACGGCATCAGCGAGCCGGGGGTCTCCCTGCAGGTCGCGGTTAAGATGCTGAGAGGTGAGAGTGGTAAAGAGAGAGAGAGAGAGAGAGAGAGAGAGGTTAAGATGCTGATAGGTGAGAGTGGTAAAGAGAGAGAGAGAGAGAGAGGTTAAGATGCTGAGAGGTGAGAGTGGTAAAGAGAGAGAGAGAGAGAGGTTAAGAGGCTGAGAGGTGAGAGTGGTAAAGAGAGAGAGAGAGAGAGAGAGGTTAAGATGCTGAGAGGTGAGAGTGGTAAAGAGAGAGAGAGAGAGAGAGAGAGGTTAAGATGCTGAGAGGTGGGCGTGGTAAAGAGAGAGAGAGAGAGAGAGAGAGGTTAAGAT
>NC_140242.1:678460-705960 GCF_949987555.1 Borostomias antarcticus | reverse complement strand
CAGGGACCCCCTCTACCACCAGTCTCTGAGGGGGGCCTCCACCAGGGACCCCCTCTACCACCAGTCTCTGAGGGGGGCCTCCACCAGGGACCCCCTCTACCACCAGTCTCTGAGGGAGGCCCCCACCAGGGACCCCCTCAACTCCCTCTACCTGGCCCCCACAAGCACCGGGTGGGTGAGGGGCATGGGGTCAAGGGTGGTGGGGGGAGACAGGGTGAGGGTGCTGGTCATGGATGAGGGTTAGGGTGGGGGAGTCAGGGGTGGGTGGAGGATGGGGGTTAGGGTGGGGGAGTCAGGGGGTGGAGGATGAGGGTTAGGGTGGGGGAGTCAGGGGGGTGGGTGGAGGATGGGGGTTAGGGTGGGGGAGTCAGGGGGGTGGAGGATGAGGGTTAGGGTGGGGGAGTCAGGGGGGTGGGTGGAGGATGAGGGTTAGGGTGGGGGAGTCAGGGGGGTGGGTGGAGGATGGGGGTTAGGGTGGGGGAGTCAGGGGGGTGGAGGATGGGGGTGAGGGTGGGGGAGTCAGGGGGGTGGGTGGAGGATGGGGGTTAGGGTGGGGGAGTCAGGGGGGTGGGTGGAGGATGGGGGTTAGGGTGGGGGAGTCAGGGGGGTGGAGGATGGGGGTTAGGGTGGGGGAGTCAGGGGGGTGGGTGGAGGATGAGGGTTAGGGTGGGGGAGTCAGGGGGGTGGGTGGAGGATGGGGGTTAGGGTGGGGGAGTCAGGGGGGTGGGTGGAGGATGGGGGTTAGGGTGGGGGAGTCAGGGGGGTGGGTGGAGGATGAGGGTTTGGGTGGGGGAGTCAGGGGGGTGGGTGGAGGATGGGGGTTAGGGTGGGGGAGTCAGGGGGGTGGGTGGAGGATGGGGGTTAGGGTGGGGGAGTCAGGGGGGTGGGTGGAGGATGGGGGTTAGGGTGGGGGAGTCAGGAGGGTGGGTGGAGGATGGGGGTGAGGGTGGGAGGGTCAGGAGGGTGGGTGGAGGATGGGGGTGAGGGTGGGGGAGTCAGGGGGGTGGAGGATGGGGGTGAGGGTGGGGGAGTCAGGGGGGTGGGTGGAGGATGGGGGTTAGGGTGGGGGAGTCAGGGGGGTGGGTGGAGGATGGGGGTTAGGGTGGGGGAGTCAGGGGGGTGGAGGATGGGGGTTAGGGTGGGGGAGTCAGGGGGGTGGGTGGAGGATGAGGGTTAGGGTGGGGGAGTCAGGGGGGTGGGTGGAGGATGAGGGTTAGGGTGGGGGAGTCAGGGGGTGGAGGATGGGGGTTAGGGTGGGGGAGTCAGGGGGGTGGGTGGAGGATGGGGGTTAGGGTGGGGGAGTCAGGGGGGTGGGTGGAGGATGGGGGTTAGGGTGGGGGAGTCAGGGGGGTGGGTGGAGGATGGGGGTTAGGGTGGGGGAGTCAGGGGGGTGGGTGGAGGATGGGGGTTAGGGTGGGGGAGTCAGGGGGGTGGGTGGAGGATGGGGGTTAGGGTGGGGGAGTCAGGGGGGTGGGTGGAGGATGGGGGTTAGGGTGGGGGAGTCAGGGGGGTGGGTGGAGGATGGGGGTGAGGGTGGGGGAGTCAGGGGTGGGTGAAGTTCAACTCTAACACTGACATCAACTTAGTTTGTATTGTTCAGTGAGTTGCAGAGGCCAGTGGACTACGTGCCTATGAAGCCCATCACCACCAGGGGGCAGGAGAGCATCGGCCTTCTCAGCGTCAACTCACCCTCAGGAGGTCAGTCTGCTGCCAGCACTGGGGGGTGTGGGGGTAATCACTGGAGATATGAACATATATTCAACCATTTTTAACTTTATTATTTATGGCTGGCAAGTCTGAAAAACAACAATTACCACTGTCACATACAGGGACATTCACATACAGTGACATTCACATACAGTGACATTCACATACAGTGACAAATGCACAGTACCAGTAGTCATGTTGAACTTCAGTGGGATCCCCACCACTGTGTAGTAGATCCCTGGGTCTCAGTAAGACCCCCCCCCCCCCCTCTAAACCCTGATCTGAACGTCTAGGGATCCGTGGGAACTCAGACGAGCTCCAGGAGGAGAAGGAACAGGCGCTGACCTACGATGTCCTGCTGAGCATCGCCTACCAGGTGGCCAAGGGCATGGACTTCCTGTCCTCCAAGAACGTAAGTGGAGAAACTACGTTTGGTTGCAAAAACTAGATATATCCAGTTTGAGAAATATCGGTTATTTGACATTAATGTTTAAGATACCATAGGATTCTGTGGACAAATGCATTTTTAGGTACAACAAAACTCTGATGACAGAAATAGTTCACCCATAGGGAACCTAGTAGCAGTCCTTTCTGATAATAAAACGCTAATGGGAAGAATTGGTGTTTCTCATTTTGCCACAAAACCCTTCACACTGGCCCCGCCCTCAAAACCCTTCACACTGGCCCCGCCCTCAAAACCCTTCACACTGGCCCCGCCCTCAAAACCCTTCACACTGGCCCCGCCCTCAAAACCCTTCACACTGGCCCCGCCCTCAAAACCCTTCACACTGGCCCCGCCCTCAAAACCCTTCACACTGGCCCCGCCCTCAAAACCCTTCACACTGGCCCCGCCCTCAAAACCCTTCACACTGGCCCCGCCCTCAAAACCCTTCACACTGGCCCCGCCCTCAAAACCCTTCACACTGGCCCCGCCCTCAAAACCCTTCACACTGGCCCCGCCCTCAAAACCCTTCACACTGGCCCCGCCCTCAACATGAATATATACTGAACTACAGCAAAGTCCTCTATCTGTTTCCCTTCTCCACACGGTTTCACTACAACCAATGAGCTCAAACGAAAGAAGGATCTGATACATCCCATAATGTGTCTGGAGACAGAGCTTTGGAGCCACTTCTGTGGAATTCTAGTGTCACTTCATTAATGCCCTTCACGTGGTGCCATGGTTAGACAGGCCCCCACTCTGCAGGTGTTTAAATCACGCCTCAAAACTCACTTATATTCTTTGGCGTTTTCCTGACATGGCCTAAGAGACTTGTCCTTTTTCATGTGACATACTGCGTATGTTTTACTATGTGCTCTTTGTGTGTTATTGTTGTTTGACTTGTGCAGCACTTTGGTCAACTTTGTTGTTTTTAAATGTGCTCTATAAATAAAATGGTATGGTATGGTATGGTATGGTAATGAAACTGAAGTATAGATCTGTATGATTGATAATGATCATGGGAAATGGAGTGCACTTATAGAGCGTTTTTAACCAGCGCTTTACAATATCCTCTCATTCACCCTTTCACACACACATTCACACACACATTCACACACCAGTCGCAGCAGCTGCCATGCAAGGTGCTAACCTGCTCATTGGGAGCAATTTGGGGTTCAGCGTCTTGCCCAAGGACACTTCGACATGTGGACACAATGAAGTATAGATCTGTGTGATTGATAATGATAATGAAGTATAGATCTGTATTGATAATGAAACTGAACTATAGATCTATGTGATTGATAATGAAGTACACATAGATCTATGTGATTGATAATGATAATGAACTATAGACTGATAATAGAAAGTGTATGAGTGATTTTGGGCGTGTCCACCTGCAGTGTATCCATCGGGACCTGGCGGCCCGGAATGTTCTGGTCACCCAGGGCACACTGGTGAAGATCGGGGACTTTGGACTGGCCCGGGACATCGACAACGACTCCAACTACGTTGTGAGGGGAAACGTAAGCCAAGCACAGGAACACCTCTCCCACTAAGACATTCTGCTGCCCTGTTGTAATACCGAGGGAGGCCTGTAGGGGGGGCTGGAAGGAGGCTTTGGGGTTACAGGTGGCAGACGAGCTAAGAGGACAGAGATGTAGAACTGGATGCTGACAGGTGGAGGGTGGAGTCAGTGTGCCCTATCACGCTATGGAAAGTGAACTTTCTGTATTTTTGAATGACCACACTTTCCCAGTTCCTGGAGGTCACCTTGCCTCTGGTCTGGGCATGCCCAGTAGCGTCAGTGACTGACGTGTGATCTGGTCTGGGCATGCCCAGTAGGGTCAGTGACTGACGTGTGATCTGGTCTGAGCATGCCCAGTAGCGTCGGTGACTGACGTGTGATCTGGTCTGGGCATGCCCAGTAGCGTCGGTGACTGACGTGTGATCTGGTCTGGGCATGCCCAGTAGCGTCGGTGACTGACGTGTGATCTGGTCTGGGCATGCCCAGTAGCGTCAGGGACTGACGTGTGAGTGTGTTGTGTACAGGCGCGTCTGCCAGTAAAGTGGATGGCTCCTGAAAGCATCTTCCAGGGCGTGTACACCATGAAGAGTGATGTCTGGGCCTACGGCATCCTGCTGTGGGAGATATTCTCACTGGGTAGGGAACTCAATAGAATTGACATCTTTCCTCTCCAGAGAGACCAGTTGGTCCAGCTTTAGGGAGACCTGCAGTCTGTTCCACCTCTCGGGTGCATGAATACTAAAGGCAGACTTTCCTACGTTGGTGTGACACTGAGGTGCATTCAGCCTTATATGTGTGGAATACCCTGTGCTTCATACACACACACACACACACACACACACACACACACACACACGAAATACTCTGTACTATGGTGATGTCTTTGTCTGATAGTTGTCTTTGTCTCGCTCTCTCTCTCATACACACACACACACACACACACACACACTATTGCAGGTGTTACTCCATACCCTGGTGTGAAGGTGGATAACAGCTTTTATGCGATGATTAAGATGGGGTTGAAGATGGAGCGGCCGTGCTACGCCAGCGATTCTGTGTGAGTGTCCTCAGTCCCTCCTTCAACAAGTCTGCTGCCCCAGTCTGTCTCTCCGTAGTCTCTCCCTAGTCTCTCCCTAGTCTCTCCCTAGTCTCTCCCTAGTCTCTCCCTAGTCTCTCCGTAGTCTCTCCCTAGTCTCTCCGTAGTCTCTCCCTAGTCTCTCCCTAGTCTCTCCCTAGTCTCTCCCTAGTCTCTCCATAGTCTCTCCCTAGTCTCTCCCTAGTCTCTCCCTAGTCTCTCCCTAGTCTCTCCATAGTCTCTCTCCAGACCCAAATGCCACATTGAATCTCTGAGCTCCATGAGAGTGGTTTGAAAAATGGGTGGGGAAGTCGTTACTGATTGGTTCTGCCAGGATTTCAGCAGTACCAATCACTGGCCAGGATTTTAGCACCAGATTTTAGCATGAAGTGTTCCAGACCCATAGAGAGATCTGCACCATGCAGTAACGTAGTTAGCGTAGCTCACGCAGCGTGTCAGCTTCTCATGGCTCTGCCGCTGAGACTAGCTTCTTCAGAACATTCCACCGCCGTACACAAACCTCATAGAAACACCATGATATCAACACCAGGGTGTTCACCCCCTCTCTGTCCCTGTGCTGGTCCCTCCCCTCCATCTCTCTGGCCTCCTCCCTCTCTCCTCCTCCCTCCCTCCTCCTCCCTCTGGCCTCCTCCCTCCCTCCTCCTCCCTCTGGCCTCCTCCCTCTCTCCTCCTCCCTCTCTCCTCCTCCCTCTCTCCTCCTCCCTCTCTCCTCCTCCCTCCCTCCTCCTCCCTCTCTCCTCCTCCCTCTCTCCTCCTCCCTCTCTCCTCCTCCCTCCCCGCACTTGTCCTTCCCTCCTGCAGGTACAGGATGATGTGTAGCTGCTGGTCTTTGGAGTCACATGAGCGCCCTACCTTCTCCAAGCTGGTGGCCTTCATCGATGACCAGATGGCAGACATGGAGGAGAAGGTGAGGCTCTGCTATGTGGAAATGATCAACCTGTTTTACCAACCATACAGGCTTTATCATTCACATTCCATTCACAGCACTTTCAAGTGATTGCACAAGGTAATGTTATATGTCTGACGGTGACCCTCCCCTACCACTTCTACCATAACATCCTGGACCAGAACGCTGATGACTCACTGTACCAGAATGCAACAGTGAACCTTGACCTCTCATTCTTGGCCAAAGAGAAGGCGAGTCCTCCTCAGGCACAGTCACAGAACGAGTACTGCGGGACTCACGCCAGGGAACAGGTCACGACCCCACCGTCTGACCCAGACGCCATGGAGGATCAACCATTACAAGCGTGTCATGCCGACCCAGAATGAGACCTTGAAAGAGTGTCTGTCACAGTTTAAGACTGTAGGATTGATTAGTAGCTAAATGATTGCTCATGAATAGGCGACTGTCTAGCCTTCTCAACTTCCTTTCTATGAAATGTATTTAAGATCTTTTTTATAGTGGTTAATTTATGATAATATTTTAGTGATATTTTACTGAATGTCAATTAAAACAAAGTCAGTAGTTTTATGGTCATATGTATCATTATGCTGACTTTGTTTTGAATGTAGCATTTGATGCAATGTTTTGGGTGAAAACAACCACTTATTTGAGAATATTTCATAATTTTTATTTCTTAATTCTGTGTCACGTAGCTGATTACTTTTTGAACTATGAGTAACTTTAGTGTGATTATTTTTGCTTTTGAGGAGAGATAATAACAATTGAGTGTTTAAGGGAACATTTCAACATTTAACGTAAATTGTATACTATTTTTATATTTGCATTTATTTTAGCTCTAACAGATTTGTATTGTTTTTCAATTTTCTATTGATCTTTACAGTTATTATATATTTCCAATAAAGTTTTTGAAATGGCAAAAGTTTTCCTTTAAGAAGGAACATGTTTGATCTCCTGGGAATGAAGAGCCATCATGTCGTGGCCAGATGGCGCCAGAGTCTCATCGCTTAGAGAGAAATGGATCATGAGTGAACTGTGTCGCCTGGTCAGTCATGGTCACATCAGATAGCTGCTGTGTATTAGAACAGTTGATCCCTGTAGATACGACGAATCATAGAGGCGCAAACAGTTCCTAAACGTGTCTTACTGAGTAGCCCATTATAACATGATTGATATCTTTAATCATAACTCTTCTTGGCTGGTAGGTCTTGGCTCTGGCTGTAGGTCTACGTTTTTCTGAAATAACTTCGGACACGTTTACGCAAAATACTTAGTCAAATAAGGCTGCATGGCCGTATGAGCCCTGGTGCGTTCACCTCTGGGCAGGATTTGCACACCGGGCTTCTCGGACTGGTCGAAGGTCAGTGAGCTGCTGCCTGCATCCCGTCAGGCTGCTTTGGGGAGACTGTGTTAAGACGGAATGGACATCAGTGCGGTTAACACGCTTTCTTATGAGGATTTTTTGGATGTTTTTGGTAATCTGGTAGAGAAATGCCCAATAATAACGGCCGCAGTGTGGTCACGCCGTCCCTTTACGAGCCTCGGGGACCTGGAGACCGCCATCCATGAGTTTATCGAGGCCCTCCCCGAATCAGGTAGGGGAACATAGTCTAACAGAGAACCTGCTGTAATGGGGAACATAGTCTAACAGAGAACCTGCTGTAATGGGGAACATAGTCTAACAGAGAACCTGCTGTAATGGGGAACATAGTCTAACAGAGAACCTGCTGTAATGGGGAACATAGTCTAACAGGTAACCTGCTGTAATGGGGAACATAGTCTAACAGAGAACCTGCTGTAATGGGGAACATAGTCTAACAGAGAACCTGCTGTAATGGGGACCATAGTCTAACAGAGAACCTGCTGTAATGGGGACCATAGTCTAACAGAGAACCTGCTGTAATGGGGAACATAGTCTAACAGAGAACCTGCTGTAATGGGGACCATAGTCTAACAGAGAACCTGCTGTAATGGGGAACATAGTCTAACAGGTAACCTGCTGTAATGGGGAACATAGTCTAACAGAGAACCTGCTGTAATGGGGAACATAGTCTAACAGAGAACCTGCTGTAATGGGGACCATAGTCTAACAGAGAACCTGCTGTAATGGGGAACATAGTCTAACAGAGAACCTGCTGTAATGGGGAACATAGTCTAACAGAGAACCTGCTGTAATGGGGAACATAGTCTAACAGAGAACCTGCTGTAATGGGGAACATAGTCTAACAGAGAACCTGCTGTAATGGGGAACATAGTCTAACAGGTAACCTGCTGTAATGGGGAACATAGTCTAACAGAGAACCTGCTGTAATGGGGAACATAGTCTAACAGAGAACCTGCTGTCATTTTTCTGAGATATTCCGAGTCTTTCTTGTATTTGGACGCATCGCACTGACACGTCCCGGCGCGCGCACACATAGGCTATAGGCTACACACACACACTCACTTACACTTCACACTCTGCAGGCTACACATACACACTCACTCACACTTCACACTCTGCAGGCTACACACACACACTCACACACACACTCACTCACACTTCACACTCTGCAGGCTACACATACACACACTCACTTACACTTCACACTCTGCAGGCTACACACACACACTCACTTACACTTCACACTCTGTAGGCTACACATACACACACTCACTCACACTTCACACTCTGCAGGCTACACACACACACTCACTTACACTTCACACTCTGCAGGCTACACACACACACACTCACTCACACTTCACACTCTGCATACTCACTGTAGGCCTAGGCCAATATACAGGGGCGTTTCACACAAAATGCATGGCCCTATACATTAACAATCACTGTGTGCCCCCCCAATAGGTAGCCTATAGGCCTATTGAAAAACTGCAATACACTGATTCTGATTTACAACGTGACAATTCCTATCAGTAGCCTAGTTGAGTATGTAAATGGATGTAAAACTCCTGTGTTGATCTAAAGCTTGTATGGTCACGGCCGGTAACCTGCGCGCGTAAACGTCGTGTGTGTGTCCAGGCAGAGAGGGGATCCTCCGGTGCCACCCTGACCTCGGGGGGCGGGACCTCCGGAGCGGCAGCCTGACCCGGGACTCGCGAGAGGAGCAGAGCCACGCCGGACTGGACGCGCTGGACGCGGTGGAGATCTCGCGCATGACGCGCCTCAACGCGGAATACAAGGCGCGCTTCGGCTTCCCGTTCGTGATCTGCGCGCGGCGGAGCGGCAAGGCGGCGATCCTGCGCGCGCTAGCGGAGCGGCTCAACAGCGAGCGCGTGGCCGAGCGGGCGCGCGCCCTCGAGGAGGTGAAGAAGATCTGTCACGTGCGTCTGAAGAGGCTCGTGCTCCCGGACACACCCAACAAACTGTGACTGTGACGTCATGGCCCCTGTGTTTTGTTGTAACAATGCTGAATAGCCTGCATGCATGGCTCTATAGAGAAATCACTGAGCCATCGATGTTGTATTATTGTTTATTAAATGATATAAATAAATACCCACTGTTATTGTTTTTGGGAATACATTATCATATTATCATAGCCATTTAGTAGGCTAGCCTAATTGGCGGCTATAGGCCTATAGGCTACGTTTTCAGAACAAGCACATCAACAGTGATAACATAGACCTATGGGGATAGAGATTTATTTTTCTAATTGAACAATTTCTTGGAATAGCGTAGCCTATATTGCATTGCCGGTATTAGGCTATAGGCTACAATTACCTCTTGTCATACAGTAGCCTATGTTGGATAGGCCCATAGTAGTACATAAATGAAATTATTGTACAATTTTCAGAGCATGTTGTCAAAAGTCTTGTAAATGAAACTGAAGTGCATCTGTTTAGTTAAGCACTTGGATCTCAGCTCTCAGCGCCTGTGTGGTGCTCTGTAGAACCGCTAGAACACAAAGCTCTGCGGAGTCCTCTGTTATAGGCTACTGCCCTCCTCTGGTCAGAAGGAGCGGTCGCTGCCCATGGTGGCTTTGTGTCCCGTCACTGGTGGACAGTAGATTGTCGGTACCACCATAATATGGATGGAGTTCACACCTGGGAGATGAGACCATAGAAAATGTCCCTGTAGTCCTTACTGTTCCATATATGGATCTGTCAGAGCTCATAGAATAAGTGCCTCCTCTGTCGTGGGTTCATCAAGCTAGGCTGGGTCTCTGGGTCCTAGGAGAGCGTGTAGGGGCGAGGAGGGAGAGGTGTGAGGGTCTGCTGCCGTGGAGGGCCCCATGGCGGCCACGGCCCCCGCCCCGGCCTCATCCTTCAGGTCCCCGGAGGTGATGGACGAGTCCTGGTCGGGCTCCGCCCCCCGGCCCCTCTTCTTGTCCTCCTCCTTCTTCCACTTCATGCGTCGGTTCTGGAACCAGATCTTGATGTGTCGCTCCGTGAGGCTCAGGGTGATGGCCAGCTCCACGCGCCGCGGCCGCGAGATGTACTTGTTGAACAGGAACTCCTTCTCCAGCTCCAGCAGCTGGGCGCGAGTGTAGGCCGTTCTGGTGCGCTTGTTCTCCTCTGCCTCCATCATGTAGGGCCCTGGAGGAGCGCGTGTGAGGAAGAGAGAGGGGAGGAGGTTATGTTACCGCACAGAGACATCTACTGGACACACACTTGCCCAAACAGACTTAAAAACACAATGATTGCTAACAACGTTTGCTGTGTGACTTTGTATTAGGTTTAGTGGGATCAGAGATGTATGGTGTCTGTAGAGGAAGGGGTGGACGTTTAATATAGAATTTGCCCTGAAAGAAATGTCTCCTTTGGGTTATAGACAGGCAAACAACAGATCACAGATCAGACCGTTCACAGTTGTCCAGTAGGCTAACCATATTGAACTTGAAGATTGAAATTAGATGCAAAACAATCCGCCAAATTCTTGGGCTTACGGTAGCCTAACTGTATTCTCATTAATTCTACTGTAGCCTACTCCCGTTCATTCTACCGTACTCTCATTCATTCTTGGTCAAAAAATAAAATAGGCCTAACAGTAGGTGTTGGGGGTGTAAAAAAACAACCATGACCTTTTCTACATTTTGTACAAGAGTTGGTTGAAAATTTTCAGCATTATTGATCTGTTTTATGTGGGAAAAAGAATTAGGCTACATGGGTATTTTCTATCAGTACATTTAGCTACTAATTTTCTAACTGAAATACACACATAATGTGTAGGCCTACAGATAACTCATTTTGATAAGTGTGAATATCATGGTAAGGTAGGCTATCGATATTGTGCCAAAGAAAACGTCGAGCTTTACGCATCAATCTGAATCCAATGTTTTGTGGAAATTGTTACATTAGTTCATTTAGTGAATTTTTTTTTGCTATTGGATAGATAGCAAAATTGCTAACCCTTAAATACTATTTTTGCAATAGTAGGCTAATCGTAGCCCACACTAGGCTACATCGTGTCTATTTACGCTATAGCCTACTCCAAATAATTTACATAAAACTCAATGATGAAGTAGGCTAATTTATGTCTTTCAAAAAAGTCTGGTTTATTTTACCTTTTAGCATTCATCATGTTCCTCCCCGAACACCCTCGCATTTTAGACGAACTTTGACAACAAAATGGTTAAATATGGCTTATATAAAGCCAATAATAAATACATTATGTCATAAAAATCTAAATTGTAGGCTATTTAATAATAAATTAATATATTTCTATTCTCAATGTAGGCCTATGGCTTTTACGCGTACAGGCCTAGTTTAATCTTAATATACTTAGTCTAGACTTATTCGATGAGAACTAGTTAGAAATTTCGTTCAATACTTTAATGCAGGCGTTTTCATTTTTTGTGGATGCGACGTAACTTTTTGATAAGAAATTCCTTGACTTGGCCGTTTATTTACAACCAGTCCAGTTTAAAATGGCCGCATATGGAGAGGAGTAAATTTAAGTTGCTTAGCCTACTTCATAAGAACCCACCAGATTCTAATAGGCTATGGTATCAAATTTAAATAGTTTAATTAAACATAGGCCTATAGCACATTTTGTAAAATGAATGTAGAATCCTGATGAGGAGAGCATGGATATAAACATTTTGGTAGCTTAGTAGGCCTAGAGGGCAACATATTGACCTGAGGAAATATAGCCTATTTAGCACTGGCCTCCTCGATCCCCAGACGTCCACCTCGATCATAAGAGAAGGATGAAATCTAGGTGAATTTAGGCCAAAGGTCACAGAATCTATCATGAACATGACCTATGTTGATATTTGACCGTCATTATGGATCATTTTGTCCTATGAAGCAACATTTAAAATGTTCTGAAAGGATTTTAATTATGAAAATTAGGATTTTACAATATTAAATGCTGGCCTTATCAGGTCTTTATTCGTTTCTGAATGTTGAGTGCTCCAGTTTATGAAATAGCTCATTTATGTTATTGTGTAGTCCTAAACGCAAGCTTTCTGAATCTCTCACTCACCTATATATTGGTTAAAAAAACATCAAGAGTTGAACACAATTACATGTTGAAACAAACAGGTTATATTAATATTGTTCAACTGTAGCATAAGGAGGGAATTACCTGTCCATTGCCCCTTCCACGTATGTGCGTGAGACTTGGTGGTTTTCATCCAAGGGAAAGGGAGGTGAAATCTGTTCCTATCCCCACACAGAGAAGGTTCCCCCGACTCTCCATAGCCACCGGCGGGAGGAAGAGGCTGCTGGGCCGCCTGAGGGTGGTGGAGCTGCGCCACACCTGGATCCTCTCGCATTGGCAGGTTGTAAGGAGAAATATCTGACAGGCTCGCCTGTTCTAAGACTCCTATGGACGGCGTGGTGTAGGTGGCCTGGGCCTGTCTGCCCATGTAGAGGCATGGCGGCGGGCTGTGGCGGTAGTCCTCGCCCTGGTGTCTCTGGAAGGCGCAGGAGTCCTTGAAAAGCTGCGCTGGGGAGTAGTAGTGCTCTTCTCTGTTCATGACTGCCGGGGCCCGGGGCTGGTGTGTGTGCACATGTACCTGCTGCGCCCTGCCTCGGCGTCCAACTCCTGCTCTACCTGCGCTGCCTGTCTGGCGCCGCTATAGGCCCACAGGTGTGTCACTGTCACCATGTGACCCCGCTGCACCTAAGTCATTGGTCTCAGTGTTTACACACTGACAACTTGTCGCTAGTTTTTCCTCCTTTAGCCTGCTGTACCTTGGTCCACCAATAATTGAACAGAATTGACCGTGCGTAAATCAATGCCCTCGGCAAATATCCCACTGTTTGCCTGCGAGTGCTCTATCACAGATCCACCTGCTCGACACCACCAGCAGAAAGGGGAGCGGGGGGATCCGCCGGGCCCTATCTCCGGACTCGAGGAGGGGAATAATGCCATTGGGGACCTTATCAGCGAGATTTGGATCTGCAAAAGCTAGAGAACGCAAAGAGATTGTCTTCAGGATGTCTTCGTCTGGGCTGTCTCGGTGGGGGGAAGACATGATGGAAGACACACGCAGCCTGTTTCTCTGCCGTCGAACAATGCATCCATTGAACATTTACATGGACGACGGGTATAGTTATCTTGTCAATAGACCTATACGAGGTTGATAGGGGGAAATCGATAACCACAGATGTACTAGGCTATATGGGCACCATTGGCTGACCCCGGAGATAAGAGACGTGGATGGGGAGACGGTTGTCTTGGAAACCTGGCAGTGAGATGCAAAGGGGGATCAAAGACCAAGTCATCGCTACACCTTTTGCATTCGCTCAACCCCCTAACTTTGTGACTTAAATCTACTGTGGGCTACACATTACAGTTCTGTAAATGGCTCATTTAACACCATTTAAACGGTTCCCTGGCAATATCAAATAGTAGCCGAGAGCTTCGCACTGCGCCGACCACTCTCCCTCCCTGTTTGCTGGTCATTAGGCGGACCAATTTTCGGTCCATTAAACAACACTCCTCGTGGTAAAGTAAAGATGAGTGGGTCGATGTAACTCAATTACCACAGAGTGAGGGACACAACTCAATTAGCAAGTCTTGCGCGTGAAGCGCGTCTGTCTTTCCAACTCGTGAGCGCATTTTACGCAACAACTGACAACCATGCACCTGCCGAGACCCATGGCCTGAAGGCTTCAATGCTTCGTTGAATTTATGCACAATTACATTTGTTTTGGTGGGAAATTACTTTCCCTAATATGAAAACTGGGCATGTTTTCACGGAGCGCAGATATTGTAGCTTATATTTGAAGTGCTGTGTTCAGCGACAACTGCGACTAGTCTACACCTAGGCTATTATTATATGTTCTGTTAGGGTCCATCTTGGTCTAGTAGCCAAACATCTCACAGTGGCTACGTTAGGTTACTTTATTACTAGGCTACACGCAGATTAAACTTTACTTGAGGCGTAAAGCAAACGTGAGGCCTAAACCAAACTGTCTAGCTTTGACGACTATTTGCACTGACATCTTCAAGAGCAATTATGGCACTCTCTAGTATCTTAATGTAGCACTCAGCCCTGTTATAAATATCAAGTAAACCAATTTCATACAAATCAGTATATGTAATGCCGCTTAATGGTGTTTATATTTGATCTTGGTTTGAAAGAGGAAGGAAACAGTTAACCAAGCTATTCCGCCACTACACTGGAGACACACAACGGGGTTTATGAAGCGTGACTGCATAAAACGCATTTAGACCCTGCCCAGGCGTAATGGCGCTTTAAGTGAAAGGTAATGCGTTGTTGCTCGACACTTTGCGGACATATAGGCCTGCAACATGGAATCAAAAGCAGTGATTCAACAATAACACGTTTGCAATTAAAAGTGCCTATAAGGACTCTCGATAGGCAATAAAACTGTAAGAGCTAAAAAGCGCAATTCATTGAGACGGAGCAAAGGCCAAATGGAGACGCTGAGTGGAAACGTAGAAACACCAGATGGAACGAACGGTTAGAGGAAGAGGAGAACGCCTGAGTAAATGCTGATGTGTGTGTGTGTGTGTGTGTGTGTGTGTGTGTGTGTGTGTGTGTGTGTGTGTGTGTGTAGGCCCCTCACACTGCCTGCCCCGCGAGGCTCAAGCACCACCCGTCGGGGCAACTTCCATTCCTAAACCACCGTGTTTTAGTAGAAACCTGCGCTGTTACACCTTAACGTGTCCATGTTACTTTGGCAGTAACCATGTATTTATTTATTAGGCTTATTAATTTTTTAAATTATAAATTAATACAACGAACAAGGCAGAACCTAAACAAATCAAAAGTAGGCCTATAAGATGTAGGCTAAGTAGGCTAATGATAATAGGCCTAAGGATTGACTAATAATTCAATTCTAGGAAATGTTATTTGTAACAATATATTAATATAATATTATAACACAAGAGTTAATACTTAAAACATTATTTAATATTTCTCATTTTGACATCAATATTGCATTCTTTTTCGTCACACAAAATTGAGGCTTGTTCAAAACAAAACGAGAAGCATTTCAGAGGCTTTGAGCAGTTTGAGGAACCCAAGGCGTGTCACGGAAATAGCAGCTTATTCTCTTTCTTTCACAAACAAACCGATGATAAAGCAGGTATATATACATGTCAAAACGAGGGAGACACGATAAAAACTGCTTACCCAGTGGAGACAGCCATAGCTTATGTCAACATTACCAACGGCAAGTAACGATAGAAGAATGGTAACAACATTATAATTGAAGGTTTTTAGGAAAATAAATTACTATGCCATTTACCAGGCTACCAGTGACAGTGTAAAATGACTACAAATACAAACCGAATAAGGCTACACCACAAAAATAGGGCTATAATTGTTTCTTATATTTTCCAGAGTCTTGCAACAATGACTGATCAAAGCATGTGTTACGCCTACTTGTGAACCCGACACACATTTCCCTAAAATCATCTCAAAATAATTTAAACGCTTACATTTGACATACACACTAGGACACACTTGGCCCCAGCAGTACACTTGGTGCAATTTGGATAAACCTAGCAAAACACTTTTATCTAAAAGATATCTCCAACCACAAACACAAGTCCATTGACTTCAGTCAGTTGAACACCAAGGCATTTAATCATGTCTCAGAAGAGACCACATCAATTGAGAAACATATTTGAGAAAAAGTGCAAGAGTATCTGTCCATTACAGATCAGGAGGACAACACTGCTGAAGACATCAACCAGTCCTGCTGTGTTCTTGCCTGAGACATTAAAAAATGTCTCCCTGTCCTGCCCTTTCTCTCCCTCTCTCTCTCTGCACGACTCTGTCAGAGTGCAAACTGATGTCACTTAAGTCCCCTCCCACTGGGCGTGTCCCTGGCAGCCGAGCGCTCCCGGGGGCGGTAGGAGGCGTGTCCTGAGACGGAGGAGGAGACGCCACGCTCAGCCTGGCTGCTGTCCCCGGACAGGGAACGGCGTCTGGGGGAGGAGTCTCCCTCGTGGGGAGGAAGTCCTTCAGAACGGTGTGTGTGTGTTTTAGGGAGGGAGTCTTTCTGATGACGGTAGCTGTTTCTGTGTTTGTCACCTCTGCCGTCGTGAACGTGGCCTCTTTCTCTGGAGCCGTTGTACTTGTCTGCACGATGACGGTCGCCTCGGTCTTTGTGGCTCCTGCGGTCACCCCTATGGCCCTCACCATTGGCTCTGGGGTCGCCAGGAGGTGTCCTACTGTGACCCCTGCTCTTTGAGCTGAGCTCCATTTCTCCTTGGCGCCCCCTGGTGGACGGATGCTGCTGTGCGGAGGGGCGGAGGCTGTTGAAGAGGAAGCGCTTGTTGGTGCTGTGCAGAGGACACTTCATCCTGAGGGACGAGAGCCAGAGCTCGGTTATATGACGTCACTACGTCAAGAACAGAGACACCCCAGAGCACTCTTCTGTTTCTCTGTCATGACTGAGATATCCATGCTAGGAAATTACATCACAGTCATTAAAGCTGACGTTTTTATCCAAAGTGACTTACAATAATTGCATTTAATGTAGTCAGTGTACTGCTACTCGCCAGAATGTACAAGTGCATCTCCCCTCTAAATAAGTGAAAAGAAAAGCATAATCTAGACTAGTGCTAAAGCCAAAGTGCGAGTAGCAAAATAAAAATACAACAGGTGCTTAAGAGAGAGGATCCTGGTCGTACTATTGCCTCCACTTAGGACACTCAACTTTGGGGAAAATACAGTCATTCCAAAGTCTGGCGTCGCCATCAGGACATTCTCAGGGGAACTTTGAGAAAGCAGCTTGTAGGGTGTTCATGACCAAGCCAATAGCTGTGAAGACCCTTCTCTGCAAACTGAGGAAATAATGTAAGTGTGATCGGGGTGCTGTTGCTCTCTCTGCTCACCAGCCGGCCGGCCCCATGGTCTCCGCCCTGACCTTCGCCCTGCTGGCCTCCCTCAGGAGCTCCTCCACCGCACGCCTGCGCCAGAGGGACGAGCAGAACGAGAGGATCGTCAGGAGGGGGAGCGACAGAGCAAGACGGGAGATAATCATATCACCTCAAAGGTAAGGGGAAAGTGTTAAGGCAAGGAATAGTTAGCTAAAAAGAGTGAACACGAGCGAACAAGTTAAATCAATGTCAATAATAATAATCAAACAAAATAAGTATGTAAGGCAACACAGAAAAAACAATTAGAGAGAGAGAGAGAGAGAGAGAATCATAAGAGTGCCATTTAGTAAGCTAAGTGCAGTTTGTGTCCTGGGTTGACCTGAACTGACGTTAGCCTACTACTTGCTCTGAGTCAAGGCCGAGGGGAAGCGACTGTACAGCTAACTGACCTTTGACCAACAGCAGACACGAGTCTGCACTGTGGAATGGAAAGACTGTATCTCTCTCTGGTACACAAAGTTCAGCCTGTCTCCAATTAGCATAGCTGCTATGTTCAGTCTAGTCGAATGGCCTAGACTGTAGTCTCCAGTTAGCATACTAGCTGCTGGTCAATTTATCTCATTGTGAATGAATGGGCACACAGCCGTGCGCGTGCACATAATGGATTCTCTACCCATCTTTCTCTCAGACGCGCGCGCACGCATGGCTCTCGAATTTCAGCTCAGCAGATATAACCGACTAACTAACTAACTAACCGACTAACTAACTAACTAACTAACTAACTAACTAACCGACTAACTAACTAACTAACTAACTAACCGACTAACTAACTAACTAACTTAGTGGAAGAAGCTACGTTAACACCCACTCTGATGCGACAACGTCACAAAAACTGTAAATGTATAAAACAAGACGTTTGGTGATAACAATTTAGCTTAGGCTACTTTGTAGCTAAAGTGTCCTCTAAACAATTCCAGTTTTCAAATCTAACGGCGTTGTGTCGGTTTTAAACTGGGTTGCTAATTTTTATGATAGCGCTGCGATTTGGAATTTTGGAGGGGGGCTGCGTTAACGCCCATCCCACCAACTCCTATGGACAGTAACGTTGGTTCAGTAACGTTGGTTCAGTAACGTTGGTTCAGTCACGTTGGTTCAGTCACGTGGGTTCAGTAACGTGGGTTCAGTCACGTGGGTTCAGTCACGGTGGTTCAGTCACGTTGGTTCAGTAACGTTGGTTCAGTAACGTTGGTTCAGTAACGTTGGTTCAGTAACGTGGGTTCAGTAACGTGGGTTCAGTCACGTTGGTTCAGTAACGTTGGTTCAGTAACGTTGGTTCAGTATCGTTGGTTCAGTAACGTGGGTTCAGTCACGTTGGTTCAGTAACGTTGGTTCAGTAACGTTGGTTCAGTAAGGTTGGTTCAGTAACGGTGGTTCAGTCACGTTGGTTCAGTCACGTTGGTTCAGTAACGTTGGTTCAGTCACGTTGGTTCAGTCACGCTGGTTCAGTAACGCTGGTTCAGTAACGCTGGTTCAGTCACGTTGGTTCAGTAACGTTGGTTCAGTAACGTTGGTTCAGTATCGTTGGTTCAGTAACGCTGGTCCAGTAACGTTGGTTCAGTCACGTTGGTTCAGTCACGCTGGTTCAGTAACGTGGGTTCAGTCAAGTTGGTTCAGTAAGGTTGGTTCAGTAAGGTTGGTTCAGTCACGTTGGTTCAGTCACGCTGGTCCAGTAACGTTGGTTCAGTAACGTTGGTTCAGTAACGTTGGTTCAGTAACGTTGGTTCAGTAACGTTGGTTCAGTAGCGCTGGTTCAGTCACGTTGGTTCAGTCACGCTGGTTCAGTAACGTTGGTTCAGTCACGTTGGTTCAGTCACGTTGGTTCAGTCACGTTGGTTCAGTCACGTTGGTTCAGTAACGTTGGTTCAGTCACGTTGGTTCAGTCACGTTGGTTCAGTCACGTTGGTTCAGTCACGTTGGTTCAGTAAGGTTGGTTCAGTAACGTTGGTTCAGTCACGTTGGTTCAGTAACGTTGGTTCAGTAAGGTTGGTTCAGTAAGGTTGGTTCAGTCACGTTGGTTCAGTCACGTTGGTTCAGTCACGTTGGTTCAGTAACGTTGGTTCAGTAACGTTGGTTCAGTCACGTTGGTTCAGTCACGTTGGTTCAGTCACGTTGGTTCAGTAACGCTGGTTCAGTCACGTTGGTTCAGTCACGTTGGTTCAGTCACGTTGGTTCAGTCACGTTGGTTCAGTCACGCTGGTTCAGTCACGTTGGTTCAGTAACGCTGGTTCAGTCACGTTGGTTCAGTCACGTTGGTTCAGTCACGCTGGTTCAGTCACGTTGGTTCAGTAACGCTGGTTCAGTCACGTTGGTTCAGTCACGCTGGTTCAGTAACGCTGGTTCAGTCACGTTGGTTCAGTCACGTTGGTTCAGTAACGCTGGTTCAGTAACGTTGGTTCAGTAACGCTGGTTCAGTAACGCTGGTTCAGTAGCGCTGGTTCAGTAGCGCTGGTTCAGTCACGCTGGTTCAGTCACGCTGGTTCAGTAAGGTTGGTTCAGTAACGCTGGTTCAGTAACGCTGGTTCAGTAAGGTTGGTTAAGTCACGTTGGTTCAGTAACGTTGGTTCAGTAACGCTGGTTCAGTCACATTGGTTCAGTAACGCTGGTTCAGTCACGCTGGTTCAGTCACGCTGGTTCAGTCACGCTGGTTCAGTCACGCAGGTTCAGTAACGCTGGTTCAGTAAGGTTGGTTCAGTAACGATGACGAGGCTAGGGTTAACCCTAACCCCTAACCCTAACCCCTAACCCCTAACCCTAACCCTAACCCTAACCCGGCAAGCAATGTTTTGAGGGCGACACTTCACAGAATTCATAGTGATGATTTGAGGTCGTTTTATATAACTAAATATATACATAACAAGCTGAAGATATGAAGGTACACGCTCTATGATATGTCATTGTAGGAGAGTCGGTTCATTTCCCGTTGCAGTTTATAATGTAGCTAGAACAAGCCCAGGAACCAGTCTGGTCGCAGCGTTTGGGTGTTCAGATAAAGGTTAAAACCACCATATAGCCTAAACTATATATAAACCACCATGTAGCCTAAACTATATATAAACCACCATATAGCCTAAACTATATATAAACCACCATATAGCCTAAACTATATATAAACCACCATATAGCCTAAACTATATATAAACCACCATGTAGCCTAAACTATATATAAACCACCATGTAGCCTAAACTATATATAAACCACCATATAGCCTAAACTATATATAAACCACCATATAGCCTAAACTATATATAAACCACCATATAGCCTAAACTATATATAAACCACCATATAGCCTAAACTATATATAAACCACCATGTAGCCTAAACTATATATAAACCACCATATAGCCTAAACTATATATAAACCACCATATAGCCTAAACTATATATAAACCACCATATAGCCTAAACTATATATAAACCACCATATAGCCTAAACTATATATAAACCACCATATAGCCTAAACTATATATAAACCACCATATAGCCTAAACTATATATAAACCACCATATAGCCTAAACTATATATAAACCACCATGTAGCCTAAACTATATATAAACCACCATATAGCCTAAACTATATATAAACCACCATATAGCCTAAACTATATATAAACCACCATATAGCCTGAACTATATATAAACCACCATATAGCCTAAACTATATATAAACCACCATGTAGCCTAAACTATATATAAACCACCATATAGCCTAAACTATATATAAACCACCATGTAGCCTAAACTATATATAAACCACCATATAGCCTGAACTATATATAAACCACCATATAGCCTAAACTATATATAAACCACCATATAGCCTAAACTATATATAAACCACCATATAGCCTAAACTATATATAAACCACCATATAGCCTAAACTATATATAAACCACCATATAGCCTAAACTATATATAAACCACCATGTAGCCTAAACTATATATAAACCACCATGTAGCCTAAACTATATATAAACCACCATGTAGCCTAAACTATATATAAACCACCATATAGCCTGAACTATATATAAACCACCATATAGCCTAAACTATATATAAACCACCATGTAGCCTAAACTATATATAAACCACCATGTAGCCTAAACTATATATAAACCACCATATAGCCTAAACTATATATAAACCACCATATAGCCTAAACTATATATAAACCACCATATAGCCTGAACTATATATAAACCACCATATAGCCTAAACTATATATAAACCACCATATAGCCTAAACTATATATAAACCACCATGTAGCCTAAACTATATATAAACCACCATGTAGCCTAAACTATATATAAACCACCATATAGCCTAAACTATATATAAACCACCATGTAGCCTAAACTATATATAAACCACCATGTAGCCTAAACTATATATAAACCACCATATAGCCTGAACTACATATAAACCACCATATAGCCTAAACTATATAAACCACCATATAGCCTAAACTATATATAAACCACCATATAGCCTGAACTATATATAAACCACCATATAGCCTAAACTATATATAAACCACCATATAGCCTAAACTATATATAAACCACCATATAGCCTAAACTATATATAAACCACCATGTAGCCTAAACTATATATAAACCACCATATAGCCTGAACTATATATAAACCACCATGTAGCCTAAACTATATATAAACCACCATATAGCCTGAACTATATATAAACCACCATATAGCCTAAACTATATAAACCACCATATAGCCTAAACTATATATAAACCACCATATAGCCTAAACTATATATAAACCACCATATAGCCTAAACTATATAAACCACCATGTAGCCTAAACTATATATAAACCACCATATAGCCTAAACTATATAAACCACCATGTAGCCTAAACTATATATAAACCACCATATAGCCTAAACTATATATAAACCACCATATAGCCTAAACTATATATAAACCACCATATAGCCTAAACTATATATAAACCACCATATAGCCTAAACTATATATAAACCACCATGTAGCCTAAACTATATATAAACCACCATATAGCCTGAACTATATATAAACCACCATATAGCCTAAACTATATAAACCACCATGTAGCCTAAACTATATATAAACCACCATATAGCCTAAACCATATATAAACCACCATATAGCCTAAACTATATATAAACCACCATATAGCCTGAACTATATATAAACCACCATGTAGCCTAAACTATATATAAACCACCATATAGCCTGAACTATATATAAACCACCATATAGCCTAAACTATATAAACCACCATATAGCCTAAACTATATATAAACCACCATATAGCCTAAACTATATATAAACCACCATATAGCCTAAACTATATAAACCACCATGTAGCCTAAACTATATATAAACCACCATATAGCCTAAACTATATAAACCACCATGTAGCCTAAACTATATATAAACCACCATATAGCCTAAACTATATATAAACCACCATATAGCCTAAACTATATATAAACCACCATATAGCCTAAACTATATATAAACCACCATATAGCCTAAACTATATATAAACCACCATGTAGCCTAAACTATATATAAACCACCATATAGCCTGAACTATATATAAACCACCATATAGCCTAAACTATATAAACCACCATATAGCCTCAGATAGCATTGTCCTCCTTAAAACCCTCATTATTAGGCTACTATAATCAAACAGTTATATAAATCCATACTTATCCAGCTCGCTCTCCTCTACCATGACACACGGCGGTCGGAGCAGTTGTAGATGTGTGCTAGCTCACTAGTATGTGTTCAGTTGTAGATGTGTGCTAGCTCACTAGTTTGTGTTCTTGTTTTGGTAGCCTAGCTAGCTACATCTCATTTGAAGATGAGTTCAGTTGACTTCCTTTCTTCTGCGAGGTCCTTCGAGTGAGGACCCCCAAGCGCCCTCGGCGCCTGACAATATTGAAACACTATCAAGCAACATGCAATGAAACCACATGATGTGACAAAGAGAACGCATGTATAATTATTTGATGTAGAATAAGTTTGTACTATCTCAATTACCACAACAAACGTTGAGTATTAATCGTTGATGATTTTTGACTAGGCACTGTATAGGTCAGCTATACCGTGTATTCGGTTAGACGGGGAGACCCCCCTCCCCCCCACCCGTCTCTCGATGGGCGGGGCTCCGGTTCATCACCGGGAGAGACACGGAGGCGGTCTACGTGCGGCTAAGGATCGGTTCGTTGCGGTGAATGTGTGATTTGGGTTCCCCAGCTGCTCATTGTTCCCTCCCGGGCCGGAGTTAACGGAACACCCGAATAGGTAATAATGCATATATTCTGCTTTACTGTACACAATGTCACAATGTGGGCTTTCCTCCTGGAAGCGCTTTTGTCCTTTATTTGTCACCATCCGCGGGTCCTGGAGGAGGAGGGAGTCTGGCCACCAGACACACAGCAGACTGGGGAGCAAATTAAGGGAAAAAATATTTGCTCATATAATTAAATAACGTTGTTTAACGTGTTCAGGCGGGACAGTGGGATTTGATTCATCCCATTGCTATAGCCTGACTGAAGCCTGAGTCAGTATTTGAAACGATGCAGATGTTGAGCATCCACACAATGATGGTTTATTTTGGATCGCATTTAGACTGTTATTGAATGCTGTTATTGCGTTGAACTTCATAATGATGATTCAGATCATATGAATGAGGTCATTAAACAAATTACCTACATAGGCTACTACTTCTATATAGCCTACCCTGCACCAACATGACATACACGGCTAATACATTATTTCTTTCACCTTGACATGCAATATTGTAATAGGCTAGTGACGCCAATAATAGTGATTTGATGAGTGAAGGGGACAGATCAGATCAGATGCCATCTTGTGCGTTAGCTGAATAGGAGCAGCATTGACAGTGCAAGGCCTCGCGCTGTCTGGTATCAATAGACAGGAAGTCTATATGGAGGCATCGACAATAACACTGTGGCCTTGGAGCACGGAGCAGCACACACACACACACACACACACACACACACACACACACACACACACACACACACACACACACACACACACACACACACACACACACACAGATCAGTGCTCTTATGGGACAAATAATAGAGGTCTTGTGGTGCCTAGTAGCCACTAAACATTTCTTCTTCTTTAGATTGTGGCCTATATGGGATGTGTAGAGCTAGAGCAGTCTAGAGCAGTCCACTCAGCCCTGCTCTCAGCTCAGAGGTATACGGGCGCTGCCTCTATATTGAAAAGAGTTGGCAGAGTGGAGACTTAAAGATTTAACTCATTGATTGCACACACTCATGCACCGCAAATATCTGTGTCCGTGCGTGCGTTTGTGTGTGCATGTGCGTGCGTGCATGTGTGTGTGTGTGTGCAAATGCGATCGTACCCATCCAAGCCTGTGTGTGTGGTGTGATGACGTCAGAGCTTTGTTATGGGAACAGAGGGGCCTTGTGTCCTCATGATTAATTCATGTCCAGCTGCAGGACGAGCAGACAGAGGCGGGCAGTCACCGAGACAGGGGGGCAGGTACTTAAGACGCCTCGAAATAAGTGCCTGTCGTAACCATAGAGACGTAAGAGCAGGTTGTCACAGAGATGGAAGCATGCAGGTCGTCAAGGAGACAGGTGGCCTACACCGAGAACACCGTGGCCATGGAAACAGCCGCAGAAAAGATGAAGCCGGCGGCGTTCAGCCAGCGCCAGTCTTTCTGAGTGTACAGGCTGTGTCCTTCTGAGTGTACAGGCTGTGTCCTTCTGAGTGTGCAGGCTGTGTCTTTCTGAGTGTACAGGCTGTGTCCTTCTGAGTGTGCAGGCTGTGTCCTTCTGAGTGTGCAGGCTGTGTCCTTCTGAGTGTGCAGGCTGCGTCCTTCTGAGTGTGCAGGCTGTGTCCTTCTGAGTGTACAGGCTGTGTCCTTCTGTGTGTGCAGGCTGTGTCCTTCTGAGTGTGCATGCTGTGTCCTTCTGAGTGTACAGGCTGTATCCTTCTGAGTGTGCAGGCTGCGTCCTTCTGAGTGTGCAGGCTGTGTCCTTCTGAGTGTACAGGCTGTGTCCTTCTGAGTGTGTGCAGGCTGCGTCCTTCTGAGTGTGCAGGCTGTGTCCTTCTGAGTGTGCAGGCTGTGTCCTTCTGAGTGTGCAGGCTGTGTCCTTCTGAGTGTGCAGGCTGTGTCCTTCTGAGTGTGCAGGCTGTGTGCTTCTGAGTGTGCAGGCTGTGTGCTTCTGAGTGTGCAGGCTGTGTCAGAGAGGGGATTCTAGTGAAGAGAGAGAGAGAGCTGCTTCCGCTGGGCGGCCGGCCCATCACCCTTCCCTCTGTCTGAGTCTCGCCCCGCTGAACATGCTCCAGGTCGTCATGGAGACAGGAGCAGATCCAGAATCAGGTAGTCAGCCGTGGGCTGCCCCCTGCTGGCCCCTCAGGGGAACAGTCTGAATGGCTCTGGATGCGGGGCAGTGGAGATGGCTGGTGCTCAGTGCATTAGCTCTCCTGACCAGTCTACGCTCGCCCAGGAGCTGCGGTCTCTCGATTATCTCTGGTTGGTCTCTTGTATAAGAATTGACAAGGTGTATTTTGCACAGAGGAAATACACAGGTGCTGGTAGTGAGAGACGTCTAGCAGACCCAAGTGTTCGTTCTCTGGGATGAGTGGGGTTTTTTTTTTGGGGGGGGGGGGCGGTAACACAGCAAGAAGGTCCTGGGTTCGACTCCCACTTGGGGCTAGCCTCCTGGGCCACGCCTCCTGGGCCTTTCTGTGTGGGAGTTGGCATGTTCTACCCATGCTCACTCGGGTTCCGTCCACATAGAACCTCAATATAAGAACATGCAGAAGAACAGATCGCTCTTCAGTCCGGTCCCTGACCAGGACCTGGACTGAGCACTTGGTCCCTGACCAGGACCTGGACTGAGCACTTGGTCCCTGACCAGGACCTGGACTGAGCACTTGGTCCCTGACCAGGACCTGGACTGAGCACTTGGACTTGGTCCCCGGGCGCCACTGACGAGGCTGCCCGCTGCTCACAGCTGCCCCTGGAGGAGGACAGCTTGGATGGGAGAAATGCAGTGGACAAATTTAATCGGCGACCGCCTCAGCATGTGTGTGTGTTCTGGCCTCAGCATGTGTGTGTGTTCTGGCCTCAGCATGTGTGTGTGTTCTGGTCTCAGCATGTGTGTGTGTTCTGGTCTCAGCATGTGTGTGTGTTCTGGTCTCAGCATGTGTGTGTGTTCTGGTCTCAGCATGTGTGTGTGTTCTGGTCTCAGCATGTGTGTGTGTTCTGGCCTCAGCATGTGTGTGTGTTCTGGTCTCAGCATGTGTGTGTGTTCTGGTCTCAGCATGTGTGTGTGTTCTGGTCTCAGCATGTGTGTGTGTTCTGGTCTCAGCATGTGTGTGTGTTCTGGTCTCAGCATGTGTGTGTGTTCTGGTCTCAGCATGTGTGTGTGTTCTGGTCTCAGCATGTGTGTGTGTGTTCTGTGCACGTGTGTTGTGTATCTGTCCATATGAGGGAAAATCAACTATTCAGAAAAGTCTCCATGTTCGAGCTCTTCCTGGTCCTCTTCAACCACCGTCTCTCCATCTCTCTCTTCATCCTTCTGTCACTCTCTTTCTCTCTCCATCTCTCTCTTCATCCTTCTGTCACTCTCTTTCTCTCTTCATCTCTTCATCCTTTCTTTCTGCCTCCCCTCCTTTCCGCTTTTCCTCACCCCCCTCCCCTTACAATCTCTCTCTCACACTCTCGTCACCTCTACTGTTACTCAGTATCTCTCTCTCTCTCTCTCTCTCTCTCTCTTTCTTTCTCTCTCCTCTCAATCTCTGTTTCTCTCAGATGTGTCCTCACTGACTCAATCCCAGATAATTCCCTCTCTGTGGGATTGGAAGATTGCAGCATCTGAGAAAAAAAGAGAGATTACACCGACAGATTAGTGAGCAGGAGCAGCAGTGTATAATCTACACACACACATACACACACACACACACACACACACACACACACTCTCCTTTTTCATTTGTCTTTCTCATTCCCTCCCTCACACATGGGAACACACACACACACACACCCCAACACAGAAACACAAACTCATTGTTTGTCACGTGACGTTTAACCCTCGTATCTGACCTCTGACCTGCAGGCTGATGTCTCATTGGCCATTAGGGGGGCGGCTGTCCTCACTGTAACCCACACCCCCTCTGAGGCTTATGGGATAGGACGCCCCGCCCCCCCTCCCCGCTCCCGGGCACCACAACCCAACCCCCCCCCTCGGAGACGAGCACGCCGAAGCCCGGGCGGTGTCGGAGCGGCGATGGGCAGCCCGGGCTGCGAGGTGGGTCCGGCCGGGCCGGGGGAGCCGGCGCCGGAGGCCCCGTGTCCCGAGTGCGGCCAGGTCCACCGGGCCTGGGAGAACCACCTGTACAACTACCGCCTGGAGGTGGACGACGACCTGGTGTGTCACATCTGCCTGCAGCCGCTGGTCAGGCCCCTGGACACGCCCTGCG
>NC_140242.1:673460-675960 GCF_949987555.1 Borostomias antarcticus | reverse complement strand
CGCCAAGGGCAACCCAGACCTCTGGTGAGTGAGATCTAGCTAGCTGGGGGGGTCACCCCATACAGCCCCCCTTCCACAGTGTGTGTATGTGGGTGGCTATTCGTATTGGGCTCTCCTAGCTGCTCACTAGTTGGGCAGTGGTGGTTGCGAGGTGAGCAGAGGTATAGAGACGTAGAGGTGGAGGTATTGAATGCACATTGAGGTGTCATGTACATGTTGGTGGAACTTCAGATGTATAGAATGAGGTCTGTGACAGGCGGTTGACACGTTCAGATGTGTATGGATGGGTCTTAATGTCTGGCTGGTTAGAACTACTGCTGAACTGTCAGAGAGAGAGAGAGATCCTACCTGGACTCTCGCAAATAAGCCTGGATACTCTCCATAGAGATCCGTTTGTGCCAGATAAGAAAACAATCTTGCCAATCAGCGTTGGTTCTATATGGAATTAGAAATACGAACAGCTACACTGGGCAGGTTTAGATGTGATGACAGAGAGGAGCGGTTAGAGGAAGCGCATGATAGACGGTGATAGGCAGACGTTTCATCCAATCACCTGCCAAGTAGTTTTGAAAAGTGTCTGCCCTTTTCCAAACAGTTTACAACTTAGCAGCAAACCGTCACTCGTCAGGTTATGTGACACCAGCATGTAGTGAACCACAGGCTGAATTACAACCTGTCACTAAGGAAACGGACGCCTGCTTATCAAAGGTAACAGCAGCTGAACTAAGCAGCCGGGTCTCAGGGAGATTTATGCTAACGTGCTCAAGCTAACGAGATGTCACTAACGAGCTGCTGCTGACACTAACAGGCTTTCCCTGAAAGTCAGCTGTTTGGACACGGGATCCTAGTCCAGTTCCCAATGCCCAGCCCAGATGGACAGCCTAGTCCATCCTAGTTCTGCCCCTCCAGCCCGTTCCTGCCTAGCCCAGTAGCGCACCCCTGACCCTGGCCTGTCTCTGTCCCAGTCCACCCCTGACCCTGGCCTGTCTCTGTCCCAGTCCAACCCTGACCCTGGCCTGTCTCTGTCCCAGTCCACCCCTGACCCTGGCCTGTCTCTGTCCCAGTCCAACCCTGACCCTGGCCTGTCTCTGTCCCAGTCCACCCCTGACCCTGGCCTGTCTCTGTCCCAGTCCAACCCTGACCCTGGCCTGTCTCTGTCCCAGTCCACCCCTGACCCTGGCCTGTCTCTGTCCCAGTCCACCCCTGACCCTGGCCTGTCTCTGTCCCAGTCCAACCCTGACCCTGGCCTGTCTCTGTCCCAGTCCAACCCTGACCCTGGCCTGTCTCTGTCCCAGTCCAACCCAGCACAGCCTGGCCTGTCTCTGTCCCAGTCCAACCCAGCACAGCCTGGCCTGTCTCTGTCCCAGTCCACCCCTGACCCTGGCCTGTCTCTGTCCCAGTCCACCCCTGACCCTGGCCTGTCTCTGTCCCAGTCCAACCCTGACCCTGGCCTGTCTCTGTCCCAGTCCAACCCTGACCCTGGCCTGTCTCTGTCCCAGTCCACCCCTGACCCTGGCCTGTCTCTGTCCCAGTCCACCCCTGACCCTGGCCTGTCTCTGTCCCAGTCCAGCCCTGACCCTGGCCTGTCTCTGTCCCAGTCCAACCCTGACCCTGGCCTGTCTCTGTCCCAGTCCAACCCAGCACAGCCTGCTCTGCTTCAACGGGCCCCAGTAAGGCTCAAACTGGGCCTACTTCAGAATGTCCTGTTGGGCTCCTTGCCTCCTTGATCTGTGGAAGCTTTGCTAAATAACTCCAACTAGCTGCCCAGACTGACAGTCCTCTTAATCCTTTAATGCAGTCTCTCCCTAGGTGCTCTGTTTAGGACTGACCCCTGACCCTGCCATGAGTAGTCAACATATAGAAGGAACTGTATTCTTGCTGGTAATTGACCTTTTTGACCTCCCCTGTGTTTTCTTTGCTTCCTTGGTCTTCAGCCCATGTGACCCATCACCCTCCAGGGCTGGGACTGGAGATGCAAGCTAGCGATGGGATGGGGGAGGGAGTGGCCTGGTAAGACAGGGACTTAACACCGTGACACCTATTAGAATAGATTAGACAGCAGAGGGCCCTCAGCGGAGTGAGACCATCCTGAGGTCGTAAGCTCACATTCGGTTTCTCTCGCAAATCTGAAATAAGCACCCGCGTCTCGAGATTTATCTTCATATCTTCAGGGATATACTCTTCATAGAGATCCGTTTGGGCCAGATCGGAAAATGATCTCACTAATCATCGTTGGTTCGATATGGAATTTGACATATGAATAGCTACACTGGGCAGGTTTAGGTGTGACGACTGAGGAGCGGTTGAAGTTAGCGCATGTATGACTGTGATAGACAGATGGTTCATCCAATCACCTGCAAGGTATTTTTGAAAGTGCCTGCCCTTTTCCAAACTGTTTCCAGCAGAGAGTTCCCACATGGTTTGGTGCGTCAGGTTAGAGTGCCCTAGCACTGGTTTGAGGATCAGGCTGGAATGTTCTAGAATTTATCTAGTCTCGCAT
>NC_140242.1:635960-663460 GCF_949987555.1 Borostomias antarcticus | reverse complement strand
CACATGTGATATTACCATGGATGTATTAATAGAACTGGATAGGGTCACTCCATTCACTGACTGCTCGGAAAAGTGACGCCCTGTTGAACCGCGCCATCTTTGAAAGAAACGCGTCACTGATACCTTTGACATGCGCAGTCAAAGGTATCAATGACGCGTTCTTGTAGAATTCTTTGCGTTGCTTTTGTTCTTGTAGAGCTGTAAGAAAAATGACCCTTGCACTTCAGGGTGATTCTCATGAACTAGGCAGTAAATATACTGTAGTAAAAGTTCACAAGATAAAGAGAGTCATGTTTTTTTCCTATTACAATACATCAGATATTATCTAAATTTATTATAAAATGTATCACACTGTACCTACCTGTATACACATATAGACATTTATAGGTACACTGTAAAAAAAATAAACATTACTGTAACACAAAAGTAGCAAATAACAGAATAATATAAATTAGCATTTCAAAAATGTTAATACAATGTAAACATATGTGGTCAAATAATAGGATATCATCCTAAAATGTTAGCTCATAAAAACGTGTTTTCCATTTAAAGAGCATGTCATTACCATAGGCCTTACACACAGCTGGTTCTTCACATTTAATTAGTTCTTCTTTATTTCCTACAAATACAAATGCAACTAGTACCCTGTTTATATATTGTTTCAACAATGAACATAATTCACCTGGGCCCATGCACCCAGCTCTAACTGGGCCCATGCACTGAGCTCTACCTGGGCCCATGCACTCAGCTCACCTGGGCCCATGCACTGAGCTCTACCTGGGCCCATGCACTCAGCTCTAACTGGGCCCATGCACTCAGCTCTAACTGGGCCCATGCACTCAGCTCTAACTGGGCCCATGCACTCAGCTCTAACTGGGCCCATGCACTCAGCTCTAACTGGGCCCATGCACTCAGCTCTAACTGGCTTTCCAGTAATGACATTTCAAGACCTGCCTTTCTAATCTGCCGCCCCAAGTAGCCTGCACCATTTACCTGCTTTCTGGAATACCTCCCAGGAGTCTGTATATGTGTGATTTAGTTTTTTGGTTTGTATTTTGTTTGTTTACACATGTACAGTATGTGTGGATTATGTTTCTGTGTCTTTGGATTATGTTTCTGTGTGTTTGGATTATGTTTCTGTGTGTTTGGATTATGTTTCTGTGTTTGGATTGGTGATGTCAACAGCTGTGAATGATCATTTGAAGGTGATGTGGTGACATCACCCTCTCCCCCCACCCCGTCTCCGACTGGTACGCAGAGGACGGCCTCAAACTATCCACTCTCCCTGGCTCTTTATCTCTCTAACTCCCTCAAACTATCCACTCTCCCTAGCTCTTTATCTCTCTAACTCCCTCTTTCTCTCCCTCCTTCCTTGTCCCTTTCTCCAAAATACTAACTCATCATTCTGTCTCTGTCTCTCTTCCGTCCAGCTACGTCCTCCACAGCAGTCATGATGAGATTGTTCTGTGTTCTCTCCAGAGCAGTCATGATCAGATTGTTCTGTGTTCTCTCCAGAGCAGTCATGATGAGATGGTTCTGTGTTCTCTCCAGAGCAGTCATGATGAGATGGTTCTGTGTTCTCTCCAGCTCATGATGAGATGGTTCTGTGTTCTGTCCAGCTCATGATGAGATGGTTCTGTGTTCTCTCCAGCTCATGATGAGATGGTTCTGTGTTCTGTCCAGCTACCTCCACAGCAGTCATGAGATCGTCCTGCGTCGGAGCCACCCAGGGAGCTGGGGCTTCAGCATAGTTGGGGGATACGAGGAAAACCATAGCAACCAGGCGTTCTTTATCAAGACGATTGTCCTGGGAACACCTGCGTACTACGACGGTCGCCTCAAGTGAGTGATCGGCCACGAGGGATCAGGTGTCAAACATTAACACCCTCCTCCTCCTCACACACCAACACCACTAAAGCATTAACACCCTCCTCCTCCTCCTCACACCAACACCACTAAAGCATTAACACCCTCCTCCTCCTCCTCACACCAACACCACTAAAGCATTAACACTCTACTCCTCCTCCTCACACCAACACCACTAAAGCATTAACACCCTCCTCCTCCTCCTCACACACCAACACCACTACATTAACACCCTCCTCCTCCTCACACACCAACACCACTAAAGCTATGGTCATTAACACCCTACCCTCCTCCTCCTCCTCCTCCTCCTCCTCACACACCAACACCACTAAAGCTATGGTCGCTGAGACTACTGTGGACGACGTGTCTTACATAAAAACTACGTCAATCACTTTTTTTTTTGCATTTATAGTTCAGCCGACACGCTAGGCTGGAATACTCAACCTAGCTGTCGCTCTGCGTCATCTCTGTGGTAACGAGGCTGTTTCTGATGCCCTTACAGAAATCGGGTGCAAGACACGCCTCCAGCACCCCAATCCGACATTTGAAAAGTATCTGACTGCTGTCATTTTTGTACGACGCTTGTCTTACGGACCATAACTGGGTCTCAAGCCTGGCCTGAGTCAGAGCAGCCTCTCTATACAGTCCTTTAATAAGCAGGTTCACGTAGGTCACAATATAACTGTCTGTTGAGCATCAGTCCCGTGTGTATAACACAAACGTGATAAACCATATCACACAGACCACAACTCAATTCAAACCTTTATTTAGCCATGTGAAGCCCATTGAGACGAGGGTGCCCTTGTTACATCAATCACTGGACAGTTACAATAAACAAGCAATACAATCATAAAAAGCAAAACACATAAAAAGCAATACAAAACATTACAAAAATGCATAGAGATGAAACATTTATCATTTAACTAAAAACAAACACAAGCATCTGATCCAGGTTCATTTATCCCTTGTTTAAAATCACCCATTGAGACTTAGGTGTCTGGTTTAACATTTCTTGACCATTTCTTTGCAGCTCATTACCTGCTGGGAGCACAGGAGCCTGTTTGATGATGCACACCGATGATATAAAGTCACTGTAGAAATCGGTTCACTAGACAGCACATTGTAGACTGTACTAAACACTCACGTTGCATAGAAGAGATGCAGTAGACTAGCTGGGTGTGCTGATGCGTGTCTCTGTGTGTCTGTGTGCGTCCCCCAGGTGTGGGGACATGCTGATGCGTGTGTCTGTGCGTTCCCCAGGTGTGGGGACATGTGTGCTGATGCGTGTCTCTGTGTGTGTCCCCCAGGTGTGGGGACATGATCGCGGCCGTGAACGGGCTGTCGACGGGGGGCATGAGCCACTCGGCGCTGGTTCCCATGCTGAAGGAGCAGCGCGGCCGCCTGGCTCTCACCGTGGTCTCCTGGCCTGGCAGTCTGGCGTAGCCGGACCAGACGCAGAACCAGGCCCAGACAGAGAACCAGGCCCAGACGCAGAACCAGGCCCAGACAGAGAACCAGGCCCAGACGCAGAACCAGGCCCAGACAGAACCAGGCCCAGACAGAGCCCCACACGCCCCCATCGACCACCAGGAATGTTCCTTCACATGCCAGAGCTGCACTGAATCAGGACACGTTGTTGCTCCGCACCGGACGAACACCACCAGGACCAAACTACACCAGTCTGCTCAAACTGGGCTGAATCCCACCAGGCCAGGCTGGACTGAACCACACCAGGCCAGGCTGGACTGAACCACACCAGGCTGGACTGAATCACACCAGGCTGGACTGTGCCAGATGACGCAACACCACGACAGACTAAACCCCCCTCACCTGAAACACTGTTCATGCGGTCACGCTGCCCCCCTCCCTGCAGAGAACAAGGCGGTCAGAGGAAGACAGATTAGTCTCTTAGCTGTAGCGCGGAACCCGGGGGAGAACTCAGGGTGGACGCAACGCTAACAGAGAAGAACAGACAGAAATGCACTGCATAGATCCAATAACTGTATGATTCTCTGCCATGTAGAATAACGTACACACACACCAGGTCCTATATTTCTATCTGCAGAGTTGTAAGCATTGCGTCCAGCCCAGTGGTCCTCGGGTCTGACTGGAAACCTGCCACACGCTCGGGGCCCCGCCCCCTGCCCCGCCCCCCGGACACAGCCCCGCCCCCTGGACACAGCCCTGCCCCCCGGACACAGCCCCGCCCCCGGCCCCGCCCCCCGGACACAGCCTTAGGCCTCATCACCGTGACGACCAGCCGTCCGAACCGCTGGACTTTTATACGTGTGTGAATGTGTGTTCTGTTTGTTTTAATAAAGCTTTCCCACAAAGGACCAATGACCTTGTCCCAGTGTGTGTGTGCGCACGCAGGTCATGACATCATATACCAGACTGTCACAATGCAGTAGGGAGTGTTTATTTCAGGTGTGGTAAACAAACAAACAAACAGTGCTCCTGAAAACCATATATTGGTAGTGTATGGGGTGGTACAGTCCACCCTTCCAGGACCGGTCCATTCCAGGGTGGGCGTCTCACGCTGGTCCCTCCCCCAGGCTGATGCTCCGTATCCTGGTAGCTAGTCCGCCGGGTTGTGTCTGCATGGGCGTGGCCTCAGACACGCTAGTCTTCTGACCAGGGGACTTCTTCTTTGTAGGGTGCCGCGTCTGCAGAGCAAAAAGGAGGACAGAGGACAGTCGTTTACAAGTCTGGAAACTTGACCAATGACCCAACAGGTCTGCTTGATTTCAACCCAAGTCCATCTCACCTGCTTGACCAGCTTCTTCCTGGCAGGGTCGTGCACCACACCATGTCGTATGCAACTCTCCTAGTGACAAAACGTTTGGTCCGGTCAGTTTTCCTGAGCTATTCCTCCTGCAGGAATGTCGAGGGCTTGGTGCAAACGTAGCGCAAGCGACATTTTCACAATTTTACAGGAGAGCAAAAACAAATTGATTGTATACAATGAAAAACATTTGAGCAATCTACACTTTTATAGAGATTAGGCTTCAAGGAATTCATTGTAAGATCCTTTTGTGCGCCAAGCTAGTGCACTTGCACCCATTTTGATCCAAATCCATGAAGGTCTTCACTTCCGCCTTTATTTCAAAAAGTAAAAATTAGTGACCTTATTCTTTCACCATTTGATAAAAGAGTTCATGAAGACCTTTAAAATGATATATAAAACTCATTTTCTTCCAAGATGGGTCATTTACACCCCTTTTGCTCCAAGCCCTGGATGAAGCCCCCTCCTCAGGCCCTGGATGAAGCCCCCTCCTCAGGCCCTGGATGCAGCCCCCTCCTCAGGCCCTGGATGGAGCCCCTCCCCAGGCCCTGGATGTAGCCCCCTCCTCAGGCCCTGGATGAAGCCCCTCCTCAGGCCCTGGATGAAGCCCCTCCTCAGGCCCTGGATGAAGCCCCTCCTCAGGCCCTGGATGTAGCCCCTCCTCATGCCCTGGATGGAGCCCCTCCTCATCCCCTCCTCAGGCCCTGGATGTTGCCCCCTCCTCACCTTCATAGCGAAGCTCCGTCCACAGCCTGGGTAGGAACAGCTGAAGGCCCTCTTGCCCTCGTGGTCTCCCAGAACGTGGTTCTCCAGGTTGAAGCGTGTGGTGAAGGTTCTCTCACAGCCCTCCTTGCAGCAGGGGAACAGCCTCTTCTCCCCAGAGTGGACCCTCCGGTGGTGCTGGCGCAAGAACCAGGCCTCCACGAATATCTTAGTGCAGTTGTCACACTGCAGCTTGGCTGAACACACAACACACAGATCCAATTTGACCAATTTTGGGGATTACAATCACGTGACACATGGTTTGGACAGGATACACATGTAAGGGATCCACAAACTTGCAATCATTTCACCATCAAGTAGACTGATGTACCACAAGTCAGTCGTCAGTCAGGAAGTGGGCCATGTTGGAGGCAGGCCTGCTGAATAGATTGATATGTCTATCTGGTCCATCTGTCTATTGATCCATCTACATTCAGTACCTCCAACATGGTCGACTTCCTGATTGATGATGGGCTGTGAAAGCGCTGTGCAAACCTCTGTGTGTCTTCCTGTGCTCCTGGTAGTCTGACCAGGTCTTCACCTGGAACACACAGCCCTCCTCCTCACAGGCGTAACCTAGAATCAACCACACCAACACCACCACAATGTTCACAAGCTCTGAGGAGCAACAGGATATCACGACTAAGTGTTCTAGACGAGCAGAGATACTGGTGTGAAACGGCAGTTTTAGCCGCTTAAACACAGAATCCACACGTTGAAAGAGCCTCTAGGGAGATGTGATACCAGGTGAGACAGGGATGTGCAGGAACCCACCATTGTGCACTTTCTCATGACGCTTCAGTTTGTTAGGAGCAGAAAACTGTTTCTTACAGCCCTCAAAGTTGCAGCTGAGAGAGAGAGAGAGAGAGAGAGAACATGAGAGAGAGAGAACATGGGATCTTAGGAGCAGAGACACGGCCTGATGGAGAGAATATTAATACGTCTCACTCACTGGAAAGGAAGCAGCTGACTGTGCTCCAACTGGTGAGTGTTGAGTTGGTTTCGCTTCTTAAAAACCTTTCCACAGCCCACATGGTCACACTGAGAACAGACAGAACAGATCAAATAGCATCTCAAGACGGGGGGGGGGGCGTCTCAAGACCCCACGGTCCGTCAAGAGTCCTACAGGTCAGTCAAAGAGCAGGTCCAAGGTAGGTCGTCCACATTCGTCGGTTCTGATAAATGTGACGTGTCAAGCAGAGGTAGATGGTTGTGGGGGGGGGGGGGGGGGTCACCTTGTAGAGCTTCTCCTGGTGCTGGTGGATGTGAGTCATGTGGTTCCTCATGCTGGCGTGCGTCACAAAGGCCTCGCTGCATCCTTCAGCCAGACACCTGCAGACAGACGACAGCTCTGTGGCTCAACGCCGCTACTGGGTGGGAAGGGTCTGTGTCCAGGACTAAACAAAACTGGATTCATGTCATTATATGCAGTATCAGAACATATCGGTACGTTATACTCCGTATAATTGTATATTCTGTCCGGATATTATATAAATCCAATCTGGATATTCCTGGATACAGACCATCAGACCCTTTTCGCCCATTCTAGCTGGAGAGACAAGTCTCAAAAACATCCAACTTCCCACAATCACTACTGGCCACTGAAGGAAATAGCATATTTCCCAAGTGTCACTACAGGCTTACCTGTATGGCTTCTCTCCACTGTGGCTCAAGTGATGTCTGGTCAGTTGGTAATGGGTGCAGAAGCTCTTGTCACAGTTCTCACAGGAGAATGGCTTCTGAACGGGTACACAAGAAACAAAGGAAGATACACTGTCCAGGATCCAAGCGCTCATATGAACATACAATACACTGACCATCAAACCCACTTCTCCTCTGACCAAACAATTTTCCTGCCGTGGAGTGAAGCAGCAGTGTACTCACCACACCAGTGTGCTTGCAGAGATGGGCTTCCAACTTCCACAGCTTAGTGAACGTGCTCTTGCAACTGGCAAACGAGCAGACAAAGTGTTTTTGATCCTGTAACCTCTCTCCCATCTCTACAGGTAAAGATGAGTTGTTTCGGATACAAGGGGCGGGGAGTCGTTTACTGACCTCCAACCAGCAGCCCACCTGGGAATCATTTATCTTATTGGGTCGTACCAACGAGCTCGTCCACAGGGATGTCGGGTCCTTGCAAACTGACGTAAAGAGAAGAATCTTGCCTCACATAGTTGGCTACTTTAATTTCAACAATTAATATTCTTTCTTTTTGAAACATATTCTTTAGTTAATAGGCCCAACTGAAAAGGGCACAGATGATTTGTCATGATCTCATCATGATGGCTGACCTGCTTCCCCGTTGGGCTTAATCATTAGGACCACTCCTCACTGGAGATACAATAGAATTGATGTAGTTATATACTTGGTAACCTGCAGAAACCTTTTATTGATGTAGTTATATACTTGGTAACCTGCAGAAACCTTTTTCCTTCAATATTATAACATAGGATGTTATCCATTCAGTTTGTCATTGTCCATGTATACTGTATGGTGATGGTTAGGGTCCATGGGTTTGACTACACACTGATTGATGTGGGCTTTAAAACCGTCAGCCAGGCTCCTTGCAGACTGTCTCGGTCTGCTGTGTGTGTGTGTCTATAGTCTGAGCCGTCTCCATTCATCACATGGAATTTACCACTCTAATCGTAATCTTATCAACCTCCCAATACAGTTGTGATAGGTGATTTATAGTTGTGATAGGTGATTTATAGTTGTGATAGGTGATTTATAGTTATGAGAGACTAGTCGTCTGTCCCCATGTGATCCTCGAACCCCTAAAATAACAGTCCTCTACAGGACCCTGATCAACACAGTACCTCCCTCTATAACAGGACCCTGACCAACACTTCAATTCCTTTACAAAACCTATTGACAACCAATATATGTAATTGCAACAACAAAGAAAACATCTAATGTGAAGTGAATAAGACTACAGTTAATAATTAGCTATTCCTTTAGAGCTTGGTACTAAAATAACAGGGGCGGACTAGGGGCTGATTATTAGCAAGGAGGGACATTGACAGTCCAATAGGACTATCTACCCATTAGGTAAACATTATATATCAGCCACATATGCCCATGTCATGATCTCATGTGAAACCTTTGACTGACTTTTGTAAATGAGGCCTATTGAGCCGCCCGGGGCGTTACCCCCGCGCCCTCCCACGGCCCAGGTCACCCCGCCGGGGTCAGCCCGCCCGCCTCCCTGCCCATCCGGTTCTCCACGGCCATGGAGGGATCGATAGAGCGGGCTTGGTATCTGCGTATGGCCATGGTCCCCGCTGATAACCACTGACTCACACACAGGATATCTCTCCACCTATCACCCACAGATACAGGGCTTGTGTGTTCCGTGTTTGGCCTGGGATGTCCTGGCTCCGTCCTATGAATCCCCCCACGCCCCCAAACACACACCCCCTCGTATTAGAGATGCTCTGTCCACGCGCAGTCAGACTCAGAGAGAGATGGGAGAGAACAAGGAGAGCAGGGTTTGAAGGTATCCATCTCTCTCTATCGTGTCCTGCATTGTCTTTCCCTGTTCGTTGCATCAGCGTGTGTGTGTGTTGTGGGTATGTGTGTGTGTGTGTGGTTAATATGTAACACATGGTCGATATGACCGCTCTGGGCTGCTGGGTGAGCTGACAGACTCAATCTGTGTGTGTCAAACATGTGTGATTAAGGAGCTCATAGTACTCTGCTGCTTTTATCCACTAGTCCCCCATCCCCTCTCTCTCTCTCTCTCTCTCCTCCTCCCTCCCTCTCTCTCTCTCTCCTCCTCCCTCTCGCACTCGGGCTGTTTACTTTTACTTCATTCAATCAGTAACTCATGAGTCAGCGCTCCAGATGAAGGCCTATTCTGTCTTGAGACCAAATTCACACACTCAGGTACTCCGACTGCTCCTATAGATACTAAACTGACAAGTTGTTTCACTACACTGACAAGCAATCAATGTGAAGTTGGGAACTGTTGATCAATATCATGAATAAAAACACGTGAACGCTTGGTTTTAAACAGCACTGGCTCTTTTCTGGACACTGTCCCCAACGAGGCCTGCTGGGTTTAATGTCACCTGACCTCCGACTCGCAGCAGCGTACAGGTTTGAGCATTTCTGTGAAGACCCCCAATTGTGTTCATTCAGGCTGTTGGATACTAAGCATTGGTTTGGTGAGGAGAACGTGTGCATGGTCTGGCCATCAGGGTGTCCCTCAGTCTGCAGGTGACCTGGTGATCAGGCAGGGAACCACAACACAGCTCTGTGTTTATTATAATAATTAAAAGACTTTTAAGTTTTGCCAGTGAAACTTCTCCAAGAGACCTGTTAGTCCTCCAGTTCCTCACGTCTGAGATAGTAGTCCTACACATTGTCTCTATACTCACACAAACACTCTCTCTCCCAGCTGCTGCTCCTATCTTTGTAAACGGGTCCTAATTAGAGTAAATATTGGGTAAAGTACTGAGGTAGGATGAGATAACATATTTGTCAGATACCCAGTCAGCCATTCAGCCTCCACTGATCAAACACCACACGTCAAGATAGGACATGGGCGTCCCCTGCCTGCACACATGCCGTGACGCTGACCAAGCCACCAGGCCACACACACCGCCTGCTCAGTGACCAAGCCACCAGGCCACACACACCGCCTGCTCAGTGACCAAGCCACCAGGCCACACACACCGCCTGCTCAGTGACCAAGCCACCAGGCCACACACACCGCCTGCCGAGTAGAACCACCCATCAAGGGCTCCTTCATACCAGACACCGCCAGCGTCCCTCTATCCACAGAGTAATAATAGCAACCCAATAAATGAATGCATCTTATACAGGGATAATATGGACATGGTAGACTTAGTCTACAGCAAATCTGAACACTACTAAGTATGAGTCTGGCTTGTGTGGATTCCAGTTTAAGACACAAACTGCATAGTTCTCATTCCTCTTTTGAACGAGTTATAAGAACCAGAAGACCACAGGTGAGCCACTTAAAAAAGTGGTTTGGTATTCAGCATTATAAGCCCTGTTATAAGGTTATATTTACAATCATATACAATGGTCCTTAGAAAAATGTTGACAGACCGCGTACTCTTGAGATATGTGTTCATTGCTCATGTTGTAGAAAAGTACACAATGGATCTTTATGGGCATAACTGTGACATGAGCAATAATCACCATCTCAAGAGGGTAGTCCATCAAAATGTGTATATGGACCATTGTATATGATTGTAAATAACTTTATAACACGGCTCAAAATGCTAAATACCAAAGTACTCTTATAAGCTTTTCTGTAATTCTTACCATCCCTAGAGTGGTAGGACCCTGAAATGTCTGCTTGCTTATAGAGGATGTCCTGGTGGGCACTGCCCCCTGCTGGCCAAGCTGCTGTACTAGCACACTGTGGCTCTGCCATCCAGAAGCAGCTTAGTGGCGGTGAGACGTGATGAGTGTTTCTGATTCATTCAAAAGGTTCAGGCACATGTTTGCTTTTGGACATACTTGTGGCAAGCAGCCCTTTACAATAGATTTCTGCTCCTCCTATAGAACACCCCTATATTGTAAGTGGGCACAGTATGTCCATGTTGAGGTTGGCATATAGGTCAGCTTAGGGGCGTTGTGGTGACTGAAGTAGGTATATTGTAGCAGAAATATTAATTTTTATATTACTGGTGTTTAAAGAAGTGGATATACTGTGGGTCCATGGATACATTTGTTGAACTTCACCGCTGGGTGAGCTACAGACTAGCTGCTATAACTCGGCCTGGAACAGCAGGCTCAGCTTACTGCACGGTACGGCCAGTTACACTGATGCACTTCACACGCCAGCCAGGGAGCAGAAAAAGTTCACAATACAGGTGTGGGTGTCAGAACGTATAGTAAGGGGGGGGGTATGCTTGCAACTGGTCAGCAGCCGTGCTGGTCGCTCTCAGATCGCCGGTGAAATAGAAATGTGCATTTAATTTCACATCACTGAGTGATCAAAGGAGGATGATCATCACTGAGCAACAGCACGCGCCACCCCATCAACAGCACGTGCCACCCCCTCAACGTCACGCGCCACCCCCTCAACCTCACCAGCACCACCCCGGGATAAACACCTCAACGTCACCAGCACCACCCCGGGATAAACACCTCAACGTCACCAGCACCACACTGGGTTAAACACCTCAACGTCAGCAGCAAAACAAAGACGTGTGTGAAGAAATAAGGTCTAGTCCAGACAGCAGGTGTGTGTAGAAACAGTTTTATTTGGTCAGCACGGTTATGCCATGAACTCGTAGGGGATGGGCTCCAGCAGCTGGGGCTCGTTGTTCTTGGTGCTGACGAAGTGGGACTCGCGGGGAGCGGCGGGCTGTAGACGGGACACAGGGGAACACACGATACACGGCTCGGTTTATCAATGAACTGACGTGCGTAACAACGAATGAACAGGATTTGACCTCTACTCGTCTCAGAAAGCTGAAGAGCACGCCCTTTGAGACTTCACTGTACTTGATTTGACAACATCCGTTTTTAAGAACTCAACTTAGCAGATCGGTGGTCCTTAAAATCTGAAGTAAAATAGACATGGACTCCTCATATTACCTAAAGATCCTCCTCATATTACCTAAAGATCCTAACACTAATTCACTAATGCATTTCCTAGCTGTGGCCATACAGTAGCCGGCACACCGTCAGTTCCATACACCACTGACAATAGACCAGTTTCCCTATGTTTGTTCATTTTATGTGAAGCAGTCTGAGCTGAATGTTTTGTATTAAGGGGGCTATACATAAATACCAGTTGATCATCATTCTTATTCTCCTACCTGGCGTTTGAGCTCCACCCAGGTGCCCTTCTGCTTGGCCTCGACCTTCCTCTTCTCGTTGGCTTTGACGCGCTGCAGGAAGCTGTCCCGGCTCTTAGAGTGTTTCACATGCTCGATGCGCACGTTGATCCTCTTGGCCAGGATCTTGCCCCTGCAGAAAGGAAGACAGAGGTGATGCGCTCAGAAGAACAGAAACACAGGGTTTCTCCAAACACAGCATGTCGTGGTTGAAGGCCGGGGGCGTGGTTACTAGGCCGGGGGCGTGGTTACTAGGCTGAGGTCCCACATGTTGATGTTCCCTTGTGAGCAGCCCCTGCTGTAACAGGCGTTAGGCCAGGGCGCCTTAGGAATGGTTCTGTCCCCCGTGTGAATGACCACGTAGGACACAGGACAGCCCCGGTGGCAAAGTGAAGACGGGGTTCTGATGCAGCAGTATTACTTTAACAAGTAGATGGATATGAATACTATCCTAAAAACAAAGCACCACGCAGAAAAAGGCTGAACCTCAATGACACAAGCTAACTTTGTAGTGCCGCCACATTCTGCCCCCCCCCCCCAGCTAAGCTCACAGTTGTACTTACTTGACTTGCTTGTTGACGATGATGCCCACAGCATGCTGGGTTACATTGTACACCCGGCCTGTTTTGCCATGGTAGCACTTATGAGGCATTCCTTTCTGGATGGTACCAGTGCCCTGGAGAAAGAGACGTTCAAAACGCTTAGCATCCTCTGGGAACGCAGTCGACCTGACAATGATCTACAACTGACACCGCATTTGATTTGGTGCGCAAATGGTATCAAGTCAGGAAAATAATGTTCCAAAGTGCCATTTTCACATAAAATGTCTTCTAAACAAGGACATAAAGATGTTTGTCATTAACAAGATGGGGGGTACCATATGAAATGCTCAATGAATAAACAGATTCCTATTAGATCCAATGACAGAAAACATAGGCCCATCATGTGTAAAAACGAGTGAACCCTTAGAGTGAACCCTTACCTTGATATCAACAATATCGCCCTTCTTGTAGATGCGCATGTACGTGGACAGGGGAATTGGGCCTGTGGTTAGTTAAAGGGGGGGAATGTTTCAATGTTTAAGACTCACATCACTCACTGCAGGAGATTACAGAATGTCAAAAGCGATGAACGGTGGTGTTTCAACGTGGTAGCGGTCGATGAACGGTCGTGTTTCAGCGTGGTAGCGGTGTTCAACGTGGTAGCGGTGTCTCACCATGCTTGCGGAACTCCCTGCTGAACATGTACCGGGTCCCCCTCCTCTTGCCTCTGGTGTTCGTCATGATGCCTGCTTACTGTGGAAACACATATGGTTGCACATTTGGTGGAAACAAGTCAATTGGCAGCCAGGACACTACGGGTGGGAAACGATATTAGCCAAGTAGTTTACGTTGCAGGCAATACACTTGAAGAAATGCTGGGTAAACATCTAGTATGAGTGTAACATCGGAGCAGGACAGTACAAGCGAGGCCATGAGGAGCATCGAGAATGAGGCTTAACTCCCGAATAACACAACGGGTGGAGTTTACTGTAGTTTACTGTAGTCAGGTTTGTGATTTCTGAGATCGAGAGCCATGCTAACTAGTCTCTATGCTAGAGTCCCAGGCTAGCCAGCCATGCTAACTAGTCTCTATGCTAGAGTCCCAGGCTAGCCAGCCAGCCAGCTAGGCTTCTGTCCCCGGAGCAGCTGGTTCATGGGCCCTCATGGAAACCCCACGCTGCTGAACCTGATCCCAGATCAGTCATATGTTCCACTGGAACTCGCTTGAGAGCTCATTCTCAACTCGTATGAGTAAAGAACACTTTAGAGTTCTTATAACATGTCGATAAATAGTAAATAATCGAGATGATCTGTCTAAAAGGTTGTATTATACGGAGCACATCTTACCCCTGTTCGCTTGCAAGATGGCGGGCACGGCGGAAAGAGAGATCAGCGGACCCCGGAGGCCTCTTGACAAATGGGATTTAGGAGTACCTGCAGAACGCCTGAACAAAATGCGCGAATTAAAAAGCCCAAGCTTGTCTTGGGTCAGATATTAACATCTTAATTTTGCACAAAGTAATTTTTTCCACACTACAGTATTTATATCAGACCTCGCGAGCATCGCTCAGTTGTTGCACAAATCGATGTAAGGTTTAGTAAGTCAGTTTTATTTGATAGCACCTCTGAACGGACAGGACCCGGCTCTGTTAGAGATACACAATCTTATTTGAGAGATTCATAACCATCAAAGGAGGGAATGACAGATTTGATTGTATATATTACGGTAATGACTTTAGATACTTCGTTTAGCAACTCATTGCCAGTATGCGTGTAATTTCACTCCGTCTTTCCTAAACGCCAGGTTCTGTTCACAGAGGTTCTGTTTCGTAGGTCGGATCGGAGGGCAGGCTTTCGCATGAATTTTTAAAAGTATTATTATGCAATTGTAAAATCAAAAAAGGCATTGTATGCTATATAAACATTTCCCATGACTCCATGAGCAGAACAACACAGAATACAACACCATGAAACAATAGAAATACTGTAAAATAAATAATAAACCAATAAAAAGCAGCACAAAGGATCATCTCCTACATCAGTATGCAAAGACAAAGACTTGTCCACATTTCAGGGCTTGTGTTTCGCATCATGGATGTATTAATAGTTATTATTATTAATAATTAATTTCGCATGGATATGATTGAATCCGCGTGAAGCTCTGGGCTCGGAGTGCACGATCGGCGCTAGGACCGCGGGGAGCCCCGGGCGGCAGGTCCAGCAGAGGGAGTCCTCCTCGCCTCCGCGCGGTGATTGGGTGGAAGATGGCGCTGGGCGAATGGAAATCCTAATGACAGTTTCCAAATTTGCCTCTTTTTGTACCATGGTGAGTTAATTGCATGCCCTTACACATTGTAACCTGACCTTAGGGGTCACATAACACCCTCTATTCATTGCTATGGACGTGCGCGACCGGGAACATGGTCAAACCCTTCGTCCCGCTTTGCTAAGCTTTCCTTCCTCGCTCGCACTCTCGGATCACTCCGGTTTTCCGCCTCTCGTTGTGAGCAAAACGTTAGTAGTTGTCATACTAGGCCCGTGTTTTTAAATGCTCGTTCGGTCGTGTTGAACAGCACCTTGCTAAGCAGTGATTCATTCACAGCTGTCTGAGCTGCGTCGTCAAGGTTTCTCTCCCCCCTCGAACCCGCTGAGTTCTGCACCGCATTGCTCTGCGGCGCCTTTGCGCCTGGCCGCACCGCCTTTGCGCCTGGCCGCACCGCCGCCTTTGCGCCTGGCCGCACCGCCGCCTTTGCGCCTGGCCGCACCGCCGCACCGCCGCTGCCCCTCTCTCCGGCTAATATAGCCTGCTAGCTAGCTGCACACATATTTTCTGCAAAAGTATTTTTCTCCAAGGCACTAATACATACTGTAGTAGACAACCTGCGAATCAACATCAAGACGTGTAAAGAATGTCACGAATCTCAGGAAACGAAGTGAAACCAAAGCGGAGCTATGAACGTTATCATCTAACGTTCATTTGAAACGTGTTGTCTTGCCCCAGCCAGCTGAGTTAGCTTCGAGCTAGTGAGAGCTAGCCTTATGTGTGTGATTGCATGCTAACTTATCTGGTTTCTTCTAAATCTTTCTATCAACGGCGGTGTGTGTGTTGTGTGATTCAGCTGTTCCAGCATCGATTTCTGCAACAAGCCATCTTTAAATGGCTCAAACCCTAATTCCAACCCCTTAACCAAACCTTAACCCCCTTAACCCACCCCTAACCTGAGCCCTAACCTGAGCCCTAACCCACCCCTAACCTGAGCCCTAACCTGAGCCCTAACCTGAGCCCTAACCCACCCCTAACCTGAGCCCTAACCTGAGCCCTAACCCACCCCTAACCTGAGCCCTAACCCACCCCTAACCTGAGCCCTAACCTGAGCCCTAATCCACCCCTAACCTGAGCCCTAACCCACCCCTAACCTGAGCCCTAACCTGAGCCCTAACCCACCCCTAACCCACCCCTAACCTGAGCCCTAACCCACCCCTAACCTGAGCCCTAACCCACCCCTAACCTGAGCCCTAACCTGAGCCCTAACCCACCCCTAACCTGAGCCCTAACCCACCCCTAACCCACCCCTAACCTGAGCCCTAACCCACCCCTAACCTGAGCCCTAACCCACCCCTAACCTGAACCCTAACCTGAGCCCTAACCTGAGCCCTAACCCACCCCTAACCTGAGCCCTAACCTGAGCCCTAACCCACCCCTAACCTGAGCCCTAACCTGAGCCCTAACCCACCCCTAATTTGAGCCCTAACCTGAGCCCTAACCCACCCCTAACCTGAGCCCTAACCTGAGCCCTAACCCACCCCTAACCTGAGCCCTAACCTGAGCCCTAACCTGAGCCCTAACCTGAGCCCTAACCCACCCCTAACCTGAGCCCTAACCCACCCCTAACCTCACCCCTAACCTGAGCCCTAACCTGAGCCCTAACCTGAGCCCTAACCTGAGCCCTAACCTGAGCCCTAACCCACCCCTAACCCACCCCTAACCTGAGCCCTAACCTGAGCCCTAACCTGAGCCCTAACCCACCCCTAACCTGAGCCCTAACCCACCCCTAACCTGAGCCCCAACCTGAGCCCTAACCCACCCCTAACCTGAGCCCTAACCTGAGCCCTAACCCACCCCTAACCTGAGCCCTAACCCACCCCTAACCTGAGCCCTAACCTGAGCCCTAACCCACCCCTAACCTGAGCCCTAACCCACCCCTAACCTGAGCCCTAACCTGAGCCCTAACCCACCCCTAACCTGAGCCCTAACCCACCCCTAACCTGAGCCCTAACCTGAGCCCTAACCCACCCCTAACCTGAGCCCTAACCTGAGCCCTAACCCACCCCTAACCTGAGCCCTAACCTGAGCCCTAACCCACCCCTAACCTGAGCCCTAACCTGAGCCCTAACCTGAGCCCCAACCCTAAAACTTAAGAGTAGCTTTAACCCTAAACAGTCTCTGTGTTTATGGGAACTAGCCTTTACCGCATATCTAGCCAGCCAGGTAGATTATGGATGTTTTCCAGCAGGTCGACATCTTTCTAATCACTGCCCAGCCCAGCATGCCTCAGCAAGTTTACTCAATCACAGATGTGTTCTTGACATTGCTCCAATTGTTGTTAAGTGAAAGTGGTATGAAGTAATGTTACACTAAAATAAGCGTACAGTATCCTAATTGGTATGGACACAATTGTGTTATGCTTGAACACAGTTTTTGTATTGCAGGGCGCCAATGCCTCCGCTCTGGAGAAAGAGATTGGCTCAGAGCAGTTTCCCGTTAACGAGCATTACTTTGGATTGGTCAACGTAAGTGAACATGTCATTATGAGTTTGGGATGGTTTACACTATTCCAAAAAGTGCATGTACTGTATCTGTGCAATGCTATCGTGCACGTGTCAGTTTCTATCTCCCCCTTGAAGGAGATGGGAGCTACAAATGTATTTCTAACAATTATATTTTTGCTGTATAGAATGCATACAGGCCCGAGAAGCAGTTAAAATAATTAAGAGTTGCTTGCTTGTGTGTTTTTGCAGGTGCAAAGAGTGAAAGGTCACAGAAAGCACAGAATAGATAGAAGCAAGCATAGAACAGGGTTAGAGAAGACTGGAGCCAAGGTTTGAGGTGGGAGTGTAGAACAAGCAGATAAGTTTAACGAGTAGAAGGACAGAGTGGCTTGTACTCCCAGAATTTTATGAATCGCTTATTCACCAAGATAAGGCAACGCATGAGTTCACACATGATTATTCACTACTATCAAGGAAACTGTCTCTCAGGGTATCTGTGTATTTTGATCGTCTCTCTCTGAGGGTTAGACTACCTGCAGGATCAGGAAGGCGTTGGTCTCCGGGACGCTATCTTGTCACAGACTAAACTCTCACACATCAAACCTAGAGGGACATTCTGAGGTCCTGAGTTGATCTTCTTGACCTGTTTCCCTCATCTGTCTACCCCCGTCTGACGTTCATGTGTGTCTCGGTCGTTCCTTCCCCCAGTTTGGCAACACCTGCTACTGTAACTCGGTGCTGCAGGCGCTGTACTTCTGCCGGCCCTTCCGGGAGAAGATCCTGGCGTACCGCAGCCAGCCCCGGCGCAAGGAGAACCTGCTCACCTGCCTGGCCGACCTCTTCCACAGCATCGCCAACCAGAAGAGGAAGGTGGGGGTCATCCCGCCCAAGAAGTTCATCACGCGGCTTCGCAAGGAGAACGGTGAGCGGAGGGGGAGTGACAGCCGTCATGGTAACGTTAGGCCAAGAGCATGTCCAGACACGGGCCATGGTAACGTTAGGCCAAGAGCATGTCCAGACCCGGGCCATGGTAACGTTAGGCCAAGAGCATGTCCAGACACGGGCCATGGTAACGTTAGGCCAAGAGCATGTCCAGGAACGGGCCATGGTAACGTTAGGCCAAGAGCATGTCCAGACACGGGCCATGGTAACGTTAGGCCAAGAGCATGTCCAGACACGGGCCACAACTGAGAGGTGGATTTACAATACGTACTGCAACAAGGGAGCAATACCATCTAGGAAGGGGGGGTTAAAAACACACACAAGCAACTCTTAAACATGACTGTCTTTGTGTATGAAAGTAAGTAAGTAAGTAAGTAAGTAGCCTTGAGAACCGTTGGTTCTTGATTCTGGTGGCCCATAGAACAGAAGCCCATCTCCTGATTCCTTAGCGTGAGGCAGCTTGATGTACAAGTCCACCCCCTGGACATGACGCTAGTATGGGTTAGGGTTAGTACTGTCCACCCCCTGGACATGACGCTAGTATGGGTTAGGGTTAGTACTGTCCACCCCCTGGACATGACGCTAGTATGGGTTAGGGTTAGGGTTAGTACTGTCCACCCCCTGGACATGACGCTAGTATGGGTTAGGGTTAGGGTTAGTACTGTCCACCCCCTGGACATGACGCTAGTATGGCGCAGGGACTAACGCCCAATCCAACCCTTGATGCTGAGTGGGAGGCAGGGAGGCATTGGGTACCAGTTGTTATAGTCTTTGGTATGACTCGAACCCCCAACCTACCAGTCTCAGAGCGGACACTCTAACCACAAGGCTACTGAGTTGGTCAGCTGGTCTTGTGTATGAAATGCGCTTTATAAATAAAGTGTGGTCTCCCCCCCACAGAGCTGTTTGATAACTACATGCAGCAGGATGCCCACGAGTTCCTGAACTACCTGCTGAACACCATCGCTGACCTGCTGCAGGAGGAGAGGAAGCAGGACAAGCAGAATGGCCGCCTGGCCAACGGCACACTCGACTCCCAGAACAACAACAGCAACGCCGCGCCCGCCCCCACCTGGGTCCACGAAATCTTCCAAGGCACGCTGACCAACGAGACGCGCTGCCTCACCTGCGAAACGGTAAGCTCCGCCCCCTCTCCGACCTCGCTCCGCAGGCGCCGTCTGCGTCATGAAGTGGACGGTAGCTCAACGGTTCATCAACTCAACATCTGCCATTTTGTTTCTGAGTATTGTTTATACATCTGTTTGACTGGCTAGACACATATTCCAGCTATACCACGGTAACCTTTTCTGCGTTAATGGTACACCCTGTTCTTATACACCCTGTTCTTATATACCCTGTTCTTATACACCCTGTTCTTATACACCCTGTTCTTATACACCCTGTTCTTATACACCCTGTTCTTATACACCCTGTTCTTATACACCCTGTTCTTATACACCCTGTTCTTATACACCCTGTTCTTATACACCCTGTTCTTATACACCCTGTTCTTATACACCCTGTTCTTATACACCCTGTTCTTATACACCCTGTTATTTTATACCCTGTTCTTATACACCCTGTTCTTATACACCCTGTTCTTATACACCCTGTTCTTTTATACCCTGTTCTTTTATACCCTGTTCTTATACACCCTGTTATTTTATACCCTGTTCCCTTTCCCCATCAGATAAGCAGCAAAGATGAGGATTTTCTGGACCTGTCAGTAGATGTGGAACAGAACACCTCAATCACACACTGTCTCAGGTAAGGGTGACACCCTGATCACATGTTCCTCCACAATCACACACTGTCTCAGGTAAGGGCCACACCCTGATCACATGTTCCTCCACAATCACACACTGTCTCAGGTAAGGGTGACACCCTGATCACATGTTCCTCCACAATCACACACTGTCTCAGGTAACGGTGACACCCTGATCACATGTTCCTCCACAGTCACACACTGTCTCAGGTAACGGTGACACCCTGATCACATGTTCCTCCACAATCACAGCGCATAATGAAGGAGGGTTACACCCTGCATTTGAGTCTTAACTGCACTCAGGCAGTGAATCTAAGGTTTGAATGATAAAAAAGGTCACTGGCGACTGCAGACTTAGTTTCCCAGAGGAAGAATTACAAACTACTTCTAGGTTCCAAATAGTCAGTTTAATAAAGCAGAATAAATAGAATGACTAACTTTACAGGATATTTATCTCAACTGTATTAGCAGATGACAATTACACTAAACATTTAAGAAAGTCTTTGTAATACAGGACATCAGTTGACAAGAATGTATTAATTTAACTTTTACCAGTTGAATAGTTGAGATGGTGTTCCATGTTGAAAGATGGCCTCAGTCATGCTCCCTCTGTCACAGAAGAGCTCTTAGAGTTTTTGCTGAAACTGTCAGAAACTCTGAACAGAACATCCAACTGTTACTACCTGTTTAGGTGAAAAGAAACGCAGCCACTAAGTGATTTGTTTAGAGGTTTGCTCTGTACTGAACATAAAAGAATGCTCTGGGATTCCCTGTCTTTGTCCTGCTAGGGGGTTCAGTAATACGGAGACCTTGTGCAGTGAGTACAAGTACTACTGTGAAGAATGTAGGAGCAAACAAGAGGCACACAAAAGGTGAGTGGACCCAGGGAAGCTGCTCAGACCTCAGGGTCATGTCATGACTGGGACTGGTGGATAATGGAGGATGTGCCGTCACTGTCGTGCTCGTACCGAGGTGTTTGTGTGGTCGTGTGTTCCCTGTCAGGATGTATGTGCTCGTATTGAGGTGTTTGTGTGGTCGTGTGTTCCCTGTCAGGATGTATGTGCTCGTATTGAGGTGTTTGTGTGGTCGTGTGTTCCCTGTCAGGATGTGTCATCACTGTCGTGCTCGTATTGAGGTGTTTGTGTGGTCGTGTGTTCCCTGTCAGGATGTATGTGCTTGTATTGAGGTGTTTGTGTGGTCGTGTGTTCCCTGTCAGGATGTGTCATGCTCGTACCGAGGTGTTTGTGTGGTCGTGTGTTCCCTGTCAGGATGTGTCGTGCTCGTACCGAGGTGTTTGTGTGGTCGTGTGTTCCCTGTCAGGATGCGTGTGCTCGTACCGAGGTGTTTGTGTGGTCGTGTGTTCTCTGTCAGGATGTGTCGTGCTCGTACCGAGGTGTTTGTGTGGTCGTGTGTTCCCTGTCAGGATGTACGTGCTCGTACCGAGGTGTTTGTGTGGTCGTGTGTTCCCTGTCAGGATGCGTGTGAAGAAGCTGCCCATGATCCTGGCTCTTCACCTGAAGCGTTTTAAGTACATGGAGCAGCTGCAGCGATACACCAAGCTGTCCTACCGCGTCGTCTTCCCACTAGAGCTCCGCCTTTTCAACACTTCTGGAGACGCCACCAACCCCGAGAGGCTCTATGACCTTGTTGCCGTCGTAGTGCACTGTGGGAGGTCAGTGGTTGGTTGTATACTCAGCTATATCTTGGTCTGATGGCGTCTTCTTAGTCCACCTGGCATCTGCAACCACAACATCGCCTTATTTCTTACATGTACTGTAAATGGTTTGTAAGCCATTTTGCTCTTTCTTATCCGGTGTGTTTCCATCTGCGGAGGTCATTCATTTGACCCAGAATGTTTTCGTGTGGTTATTAACGGTCTCTCTGTTTCCAGTGGTCCAAACCGAGGTCACTACATTGCCATTGTAAAGAGTCATGACTTCTGGCTGCTGTTTGATGATGACATCGTAGAGGTGAGTCTGGTGACGCACTGATATCGTCTTTGGACATGTTTCTACATTTCCATAAAACACCCAACTCCTCGCAGATCTGCTTGACTGATGTGAATCGTACACCTAACTGGGAAATGACTCTGTCCATAGAAACAGCTGGGTCTGTCTGTCTGTCTCTCCTCTCCCTCACCTGTCTGTCTCTCATCAGCAGGCTGGGTCTGCTGTCTGTCTCTCCTCTCCCTCACCTGTCTGTCTCTCATCAGCAGGCTGGGTCTGCTGTCTGTCTCTCCTCTCCCTCACCTGTCTGTCTCTCATCAGCAGGCTGGGTCTGCTGTCTGTCTCTCCTCTCCCTCACCTGTCTCTCTCATCAGCAGGCTGGGTCTGCTGTCTGTCTCTCCTCTCCCTCACCTGTCTGTCTCTCATCAGCAGGCTGGGTCTGCTGTCTGTCTCTCCTCTCTCTCGCCTGTCTGTCTCTCCTCTCTCTCTGTCTCATTTTGAACATGCACCGATGCACCGATTGCAAAATTCTGGGCCGATGCCGATGTTTAAAATAGCCTAACAATCCCGCCGATGCTGATGGCCAATGTTTATTTTATTTTATTTTTATTCCCCCTTTTGTGCCAGGGAAACAAAGAAATGAAGTGTTTGGTTCCAAAACGCAGATTTTTATTTCACTTTAATTGGAAAGCAAACTACACGTGCGTTTGCGGCGTTACGTCACGGATCTTCTCTGAATCCTCTCTGAATCTGCAGCTGGGTAGGCTGCGTTTAGCAACAAAAAAAGCCGTAATTGTTGCGACATAACATCGGCCACTACCATCGGATCATTTTATTTGCCGATGACAGTCAACAAGGCCGACATCGGCTGATGCATCGGTGCATCCCTAATTTGGGACTTGGGTTCGATGCCCATGGCCCTGGCAACAGCAGTTACCTGTCAGAAAATGGCCCGCGGGTCATCTCTTCCTCTAGTGTGACCCGCGGGTCATCTCTTCCTCTAGTGTGACCCGGGGGTCATCTCTTCCTCTAGTGTGACCCGCGGGTCATCTCTTCCTCTAGTGTGACCCGGGGGTCATCTCTTCCTCTAGTGTGACCCGCGGGTCATCTCTTCCTCTAGTGTGACCCGCGGGTCATCTCTTCCTCTAGTGTGACCCGCGGGTCATCTCTTCCTCTAGTGTGACCCGCGGGTCATCTCTTCCTCTAGTGTGACCCGGGGGTCATCTCTTCCTCTAGTGTGACCCGCGGGTCATCTCTTCCTCTAGTGTGACCCGCGGGTCATCTCTTCCTCTAGTGTGACCCGGGGGTCATCTCTTCCTCTAGTGTGACCCGCGGGTCATCTCTTCCTCTGAGAGCGTGATGTTAAACTTCAGACGGACCAAACCATGTGTGCATTGGGCTCCAGGGAGGGGACCTGGATCTGCTCTTAACCACTATGTCAGGGAAAATTATCAATATAAAATATAACAAGCTTTAGAGGTGAGAGAGTGTCAGACCACCTTTCGATGTCTTCTAGTGTATGTTAAGCATTAGTAAGCAGTTTATGCAATTAATTAATTATTCAATTAATAATAATAACATCCTCCCCCCCCCCCCCCCGGTAGAAAATTGATGCTCAGGCCATAGAGGAGTTCTACGGGCTGACGTCTGAAATCTCCAAGAACTCTGAGTCCGGCTACATCCTGTTCTACCAGTCCAGAGACTGAGCCTGGGGGAGAGCGCCTCCGTGTGGCCAGGAACAGCATTGTGCCACAGCTGAGGGAGCGGACGACCACATGCCTGTCAAGATGTCCAACCTTTACATGACCAAGCAGTCCTGCAGCTCCACCCCCTCCACCTCCTGCAGCTCCACCCCCTCCACCTCCTACAGCTCCACCCCCTCCACCTCCTACAGCTCCACCCCCTCCACCTCCTACAGCTCCACCCCCTCCACCTCCTGCAGCTCCACCCCCTCCACCTCCTACAGCTCCACCCCCTCCACCTCCTACAGCTCCACCCCCTCCACCTCCTACAGCTCCACCCCCTCCACCTCCTGCAGCTCCACCCCCTCCACCTCCTGCAGCTCCACCCCCTCCACCTCCTACAGCTCCACCCCCTCCACCTCCTGCAGCTCCACCCCCTCCACCTCCTGCAGCTCCACCCCCTCCACCTCCTACAGCTCCACCCCCTCCACCTCCTGCAGCTCCACCCCCTCCACCTCCTACAGCTCCACCCCCTCCACCTCCTACAGCTCCACCCCCTCCACCTCCTGCAGCTCCACCCCCTCCACCTCCTACAGCTCCACCCCCTCCACCTCCTGCAGCTCCACCCCCTCCACCTCCTACAGCTCCACCCCCTCCACCTCCTGCAGCTCCACCCCCTCCACCTCCTACAGCTCCACCCCCTCCACCTCCTACAGCTCCACCCCCTCCACCTCCTGCAGCTCCACCCCCTCCACCTCCTGCAGCTCCACCCCCTCCACCCCCCAACTAGCCCAGCTGAGACGCTGCAGCAGGGATGTTGACTTGTGTTAAAGTTGAGTTGACTTTGTGTCAACATTTTTGTGTCAGAGTTGAGAAGACGTCTGTAGAGGGTTGAGAAGACGTCTGTAGAGGGTTGAGAAGACGTCTGTAGAGGGTTGAGAAGACGTCTGTAGAGGGTTGAGAAGACGTCTGTAGAGGGTTGAGAAGACGTCTGTAGAGGGTTGTACAGAGGCTGTGAGTGATGTGCTGGTTTTAGCATGGGGGGGGCAAGTGGGTATTTAATGATTCATATGTTCTACTTATTGGCAAGGTGTCTGCACTTCCTCACACTGTAACTCTGTGATGCTACCTGGGGCCACTCAGAGCCGACCAACGGACTGTGGATGGGGGGGGGAGTGTCCCATGAAAGGGATGTACCAGGTTGTGTATTTCTACGGTGTACAGAATGGTATTTGTACAAATATTGCAAGAAAAAGATATTATCATAGGAAAATGTTAGACCAGGAGAAGACATACTGACACTATGGTGCACTTTTGATACCGTTTTGTAGGTGTTGGCAAGTTTAATGTGAGGGTTTGCTTGAAACGGCCTGTTGTGAAATCATTTTCTGTTTTAAAGAAAAATAAATATAAGCAAATAAATATAAGACGTGTTTTGTCTTTTAATTTGTCATCTCTCAGGTGCACAGTGATGACTCATACGCTCAATACTGCCCCTCGGTGGTTTTGCCTGGTAACTACCTTCACACTGCAACCTGGTATTTTCAATTCAGTCAAACCATGATGCTCTCGCCATGGAGCTACTGGAATGGACAACCTGCTGCCTTCATAAAATCATTTTGCATCGTTTGACACACAGTCGCACAGTCTTAAATTCAGCAGATGTGTAAGGGAGGCAAGCCAGCTAGCCTACATGGATTAATAGCCAGTTCAGCTGATGAATTTCATTTCAGGAATAGATGACTGAGATAATCACTGATGTTGAATAGCTGGAGAGAGAAATAACGGCAGACAGGAGATGGAGGATGGGATGGAGGAGGAGAGAAGGTGGAAGATTGGAAGGAGGGAGGCTGGGGGGTGGAAGATGGGAGGTAGGTGACACAGATCTGCTGTTAATAGAACAGACAGGACCAGAATAGCGCCGTCAGGGGACCAACAGGAGGAGACTCGCATCAAAACGAACAAAGCATCTCTGAAACTGGCTTCAAACCATGAACTCAAATGTTCTGTGGTTAAGCCCACCGGTACAAAGAATACGCAAAGGTATCGCACGTCACACAAACAAGACAAATGCGCATCTGTAAGCACACTTGTCTGCGCACATGGATGGAGCTGCTATTGAGCTGTTGTTCTATAGAGCCAGTCTCCGGGTCTCCGGGTCTGGTCTGTTTGGGACTCCTGCTCCCCCCCCCACCCCCTCCTCCCCCCCCCCACCCCCTCCTCCCCCCCCCCACCCCCCGCTGCTCTCCTCTCCCCCCCCACCCCCCGCTGCTCTCCTCGCCGCCTCTTTTCCCGCACAGCCGCAGTCCGCAGCGATGCTCAGCTGAACGGCAGCGCTCTGCCCTCCTGCTCCATCACCGCTCCGGAGAAGAGCAACATCCCGGAGAACAGCCCTGATCTGGCCCTGATCTGGCCCTGATCCGGCCCTGGCGCTGCACCTGATCTGGCCCTGATCTGGCCCTGATCCGGCCCTGGCGCTGCACCTGCCGCTGTCTCAGATCAGAAGATGGAAACGCAGGTCTGTGATTCTCTCATCTAGACGGGAGTGTGTCTCAGAGTCAAGGTAGGAAGCTGATCTGGATCAATGAACAGATGCAGCAGCCTATTGTTTAGTATCTCATACTGATGCTTTTGATTCCTTCCCGTGTAATATCGACTCAAACATGTACCAAAACATAGGCCATTTTATGATTTGATGTCTTGCCTGTGTTTTGCGTAGGGGTTGTGGCTGGGTAGTAAATACACGGTCGCGCATCCCTCTTACAGTAGGAAGGTTATTGATATCCGTCCTCGAGCAACGTGTTAAGTGGGTTGCAAAACACCTGCATGCATCATCTAACCACCTGCATGCATCATCTAAACACCTGCATGCATCATCTAACCACCTGCATGCATCATCTAACCACCTGCATGCATCCTCTAACCACCTGCATGCATCATCTAAACACCTGCATGCATCATCTAAACACCTGCATGCATCATCTAAACACCTGCATGCATCATCTAAACACCTGCATGCATCATCTAACCACCTGCATGCATCATCTAATCTGTCTGTTAATGTGTCTGTTATTCTCCACCCTGCAGCCTGTTAATATCAACTCTGGAGCTACAATGTGGGTTTTTACTTTTCAGTCTATAACATGCTTAATGTGTGTTTATATGCAGGACATTAACATCCACAGAGAATGCGATTTAATAGCCTACATGTTTATGTGACTTATTTCTATGAGATCTGAAGTGTGAGGCACCGAGAGAAATATGATTGTGTAGTTCCAGTAAGAGATGTTGGCGTCAGACTGTTTTGAATAGTCTTATTATCGTCTGGTTCTCGTGCTGGTCACATCATGACGGTGATTTATCTGTATGTGGATGTGTTTGAATAAGCTCTCATTTCTCGGTGTATCTCCAGACAGGCTTGGGTAAAGGGAATGTGGATCTTGCAGAATGTTTTGTTCTTATACAGGCGTTTCACCGAAAGCGAAAGACCTCTTAATTGTGTTAAAAGTCCCTGCCATGTGTCTTTCATAATGAGTGTGTTTTTACCATAGAGGCAAGTTTCCTATAAACACAGATAAAAGGTCAGAGATCTCCTTAGTGCACCAGGTGTAATCAG
>NC_140242.1:628460-630960 GCF_949987555.1 Borostomias antarcticus | reverse complement strand
TCTAAACCCGCTCTGGGCATGCCGAGACAGATGGGTCACGCTTGGTGCTAGCAAAGTACCACTTCCTACTGGCTGTATTCCATTTCAGTCATTAGTTGCCTCCCTACATCTTAATGCACCAACTGGCAAACACTAGCCTGACTGATGTGCCTGGTTTAGCCTGTCTGGTTTAGCCTGTCTGGTTTAGCCTGTCTGGTTTAGCCTGCCTGGGTTAGCCTGTCTGGGTTAGCCTGCCTGGTTTAGCCTGTCTGGTTTAGCCTGTCTGGTTTAGCCTGTCTGGTTTAGCCTACCTGGTTTAGCATGTCTGGTTTAGCCTGTCTGGTTTAGCCTGTCTGGGTTAGCCTGTCTGGTTTAGCCTGTCTGGTTTAGCCTGCCTGGGTTAGCCTGTCTGGGTTAGCCTGTCTGGTTTAGCCTGTCTGGTTTAGCCTGTCTGGTTTAGCCTGCCTGGTTTAGCCTGTCTGGTTTAGCCTGTCTGGTTTAGCCTGTCTGGTTTAGCCTGTCTGGTTTAGCCTGCCTGGGTTAGCCTGCCTGGTTTAGCCTGTCTGGGTTAGCCTGTCTGGTTTAGCCTGTCTGGTTTAGCCTGTCTGGTTTAGCCTGTCTGGTTTAGCCTGTCTGGTTTGCCTGGGGAGCAGACTTTCCATGTTACGGCCGATGGAATGGTTGTAAAAGGGTCAACTCTACTTACTCAGCGAACCAGGGGCCCCAAATCAAACACACATACACTCAATCACAGCAATATAACAGGAACCTGTCGGATCTACCGACCCAGACCTTTAAGAAGGGGAGAAGAGGGTTAGAAGGGACCAGCATGCAACTGGGTCGACTCGGGGAATGTTCTCTCACACAACCTACTAGTGATGTCCGCCTGACATCGTGAAAACAGGTGAGCTCCCACGGGTGAACAGGTGACAAGGGCTTCACATTCTAGAGCAGACTAGAGGGACATTCTAGAACAGACTAGAGGGACATTCTAGAGCAGACTAGAGGGACATTCTAGAGCAGACTAAAGGGACATTCTAGAGCAGACTAGAGGGACATTCTAGAGCAGACTAGAGGGACATTCTAGAGCAGACTAGAGGGACATTCTAGAGCAGACTAGAGGGACATTCTAGAGCAGACTAGAGGGACATTCTAGAGCAGACTAGAGGGACATTCTAGAGCAGACTAAAGGGACATTCTAGAGCAGACTAGAGGGACATTCTAGAGCAGACTAGAGGGACATTCTAGAGCAGACTAGAGGGACATTCTAGAGCAGACTAAAGGGACATTCTAGAGCAGACTAGAGGGACATTCTAGAGCAGACTAAAGGGACATTCTAGAGCAGACTAGAGGGACATTCTAGAGCAGACTAGAGGGACATTCTAGAGCAGACTAGAGGGACATTCTAGAGCAGACTAGAGGGACATTCTAGAGCAGACTAAAGGGACATTCTAGAGCAGACTAAAGGGACATTCTAGAGCAGACTAGAGGGACATTCTAGAGCAGACTAAAGGGACATTCTAGAGCAGACTAAATGGACATTCTAGAGCAGACTAGAGGGACATTCTAGAGCAGACTAAAGGGACATTCTAGAGCAGACTAAAGGGACATTCTAGAGCAGACTAGAGGGACATTCTAGAGCAGACTAGAGGGACATTCTAGAGAAGACTAGAGGGACATTCTAGAGCAGACTAGAGGGACATTCTAGAGCAGACTAGAGGGACATTCTAGAGCAGACTAGAGGGACATTCTAGAGCAGACTAAAGGGACATTCTAGAGCAGACTAGAGGGACATTCTAGAGCAGACTAGAGGGACATTCTAGAGCAGACTAGAGGGACATTCTAGAGCAGACTAGAGGGACATTCTAGAGCAGACTAGAGGGACATTCTAGAGCAGACTAAAGGGACATTCTAGAGCAGACTAGAGGGACATTCTAGAGCAGACTAAAGGGACATTCTAGAGCAGACTAAAGGGACATTCTAGAGCAGACTAGAGGGACATTCTAGAGCAGACTAGAGGGACATTCTAGAGCAGACTAAAGGGACATTCTAGAACAGACTAAAGGGACATTCTAGAACAGACTAAAGGGACATTCTAGAACAGACTTAAGGGACATTCTAGAGCAGACTAAAGGGACATTCTAGAGCAGACTAAAGGGACATTCTAGAACAGACTAAAGGGACATTCTAGAGCAGACTAGAGGGACATTCTAGAGCAGACTAGAGGGACATTCTAGAGCAGACTAGAGGGACATTCTAGAGCAGACTAGAGGGACATTCTAGAGCAGACTAAAGGGACATTCTAGAGCAGACTAAAGGGACATTCTAGAGCAGACTAGAGGGACATTCTAGAACAGACTTAAGGGACATTCTAGAGCAGACTAAAGGGACATTCTAGAACAGACTAAAGGGACATTCTAGAGCAGACTAAAGGGACATTCTAGAACAGACTTAAGGGACATTCTAGAGCAGACTAAAGGGACATTCTAGAACAGACTTAAGGGACATTCTAGAGCAGACT
>NC_140242.1:626743-628260 GCF_949987555.1 Borostomias antarcticus | reverse complement strand
GGAAGAGACAAGGAGACAGGAGAGAGAATGAAGAGAATCAAATCAAACTTTATTTGTTTTCATACACAGAGGCAACACAATGTGCTTTACTCAGAGCCATGGATCCTCCCCCTACAGTAGATCCTCCCCCTACAGTAGACCCTCCCCCCTACAGTAGATCCTCCCCCTACAGTAGATCCTCCCCCTACAGTAGATCCTCCCCCTACAGTAGATCTGACCCCTACAGTAGATCCTCCCCCTACAGTAGATCCTCCCCCTACAGTAGATCTGACCCCTACAGTAGACCTGACCCCTACAGTAGATCTGACCCCTACAGTAGATCCTCCCCCTACAGTAGATCTGACCCCTACAGTAGATCTGACCTCTACAGTAGATCTGACCCCTACAGTAGATCCTCCCCCTACAGTAGATCTGACCCCCACAGTAGATCTGACCCCTACAGTAGATCCTCCCCTACAGTAGACCTGACCCCTACAGTAGATCTGACCCTACAGTAGACCTGACCCCTACAGTAGATCTGACCCCTACAGTAGATCCTCCCCCTACAGTAGATCTGACCCCTACAGTAGATCCTCCCCCTACAGTAGATCTGACCCCTACAGTAGATCTGACCTCTACAGTAGATCTGACCCCTACAGTAGATCCTCCCCCTACAGTAGATCTGACCCCCACAGTAGATCCTCCCCCTACAGTAGATCTGACCCCTACAGTAGATCCTCCCCCTACAGTAGATCTGACCCCTACAGTAGATCTGACCCCTACAGTAGATCCTCCCCCTACAGTAGATCTGACCCCTACAGTAGATCCTCCCCCTACAGTAGACCTGACCCCTACAGGAGATCTGACCTCTACAGTAGATCCTCCCCCTACAGTAGATCCTCCCCCTACAGTAGATCTGACCCCTACAGTAGATCTGACCCCTACAGTAGATCCTCCCCCTACAGTAGATCCTCCCCCTACAGTAGATCTGACCCCTACAGTAGATCCTCCCCCTACAGTAGATCTGACCCCTACAGTAGATCCTCCCCCTACAGTAGATCTGACCCCTACAGTAGATCTGACCCCTACAGTAGATCTGACCCCTACAGTAGATCCGACCCCTGCATTTTCCAGAGGTAAGCAAAAAAACTGTTCAGCCAGTGGCCAAAATAGGTGAGCTATAAAAACTCTTCCCTGACCTCTCTCTACCCCCCTCTCTCTGTCTCTCTCTCCCCCTCTCTCTATCCCTCTCTCTACCCCTCTCTCTCTCCCTCTCTCTCTCTCTCTCTCTCTCTCTCTCTCTACCCCTCTCTCTCTCCCCCTCTCTCTATCCCTCTCTCTACCCCTCTCAACGAAACGATGGAGCTCCTGGAAAATGTTTAAGTCTATTAGGAACATTTACAGATCACTAAACATGGGATGAGAAGAAAGGAGAGAAAGTTGATTCCACTCATGTCACATGATAATATCAATGACGGATCAATCAGATATCAATTACAGTGGACTTACAGAGGACCAATGACCTCACATTATTACTA
>NC_140242.1:614243-621743 GCF_949987555.1 Borostomias antarcticus | reverse complement strand
TAATCTGATCCCTCCTCATCATCACTAATCTGATCCCTCCTCATCATCACTAATCTGATCCCTCCTCATCATCACTAATCTGATCCCTCCTCATCATCACTAATCTGATCCATCCTCATCATCACTAATCTGATCCATCCTCATCACCACTAATCTGATCCCTCCTCATCATCACTAATCTGATCCCTCCTCATCATCACTAATCTGATCCCTCCTCATCATCACTAATCTGATCCCTCCTCATCATCACTAATCTGATCCATCCTCATCATCACTAATCTGATCCATCCTCATCACCACTAATCTGATCCATCCTCATCACCTCTAATCTGATCCCTCCTCATCACCGCTAATCTGATCCATCCTCATCACTAATCTGATCCCTCCTCATCACCACTAATCTGATCCCTCCTCATCACCACTAATCTGATCCCTCCTCATCACCACTAATCTGATCCATCCTCATCACCACTAATCTGATCCCTCCTCATCACCACTAATCTGATCCCTCCTCATCATCACTAATCCCATCCTCATCATCACTAATCTGATCCATCCTCATCATCACTAATCTGATCCCTCCTCATCATCACTAATCTGATCCCTCCTCATCATCACTAATCTGATCCCTCCTCATCATCACTAATCTGATCCATCCTCATCACCACTAATCTGATCCATCCTCATCACCACTAATCTGATCCATCCTCATCACCGCTAATCTGATCCCTCCTCATCATCACTAATCCCATCCTCATCACTGCTAATCTGATCCCTCCTCATCATCACTAATCTGATCCATCCTCATCACCACTAATCTGATCCATCCTCATCACCGCTAATCTGATCCCTCCTCATCATCACTAATCCCATCCTCATCACTGCTAATCTGATCCCTCCTCATCATCACTAATCTGATCCATCCTCATCATCACTAATCTGATCCCTCCTCATCATCACTAATCCCATCCTCATCACTGCTAATCTGATCCATCCTCATCACCACTAATCTGATCCATCCTCATCATCACTAATCTGATCCCTCCTCATCATCACTAATCTGATCCCTCCTCATCATCACTAATCTGATCCATCCTCATCATCACTAATCTGATCCATCCTCATCATCACTAATCTGATCCCTCCTCATCATCACTAATCTGATCCATCCTCATCATCACTAATCTGATCCATCCTCATCTGTCCCATCCTCATCCTCATCCTCATCACCACCTCAGCTGGAGGGTCAGAGGTCAGAAACCCAAACACACACACACACACACACACACACACACACACACACACACACACACACACACACACACACACACATTCACTATGTAGTTAAGGCTTCCCACCACCACACACGCACACACACACTCCTGTTCCCATCCACGAACACAGAGGGCCTGCTATGATTGGTCAGAGAGAAAACATGGATTGAACATATTTCCGGTGTGTAATATCCTGGCTGGTTTGACTTGTAATGTATTTACCTGTCCACTAGATGGAGACACTAGGGTTCATCTGAACACTATATATAGGTGCTTCCTGTTTCATAGGGGGCTCTCTGAGCAGCCATGTTGGTGGTGCCACAGTCAATTGTTTGGTGTGCTCTACTCCTGTGGAAGTAAACAGTCAACTCGCCTTATTGGTCTCTGCGTGTTCCTTGGATAACTCGGCTATTACATTGGCGACGGGGATCAACTGAAGGTGGAGGAGGAAAGGAGCCAGTATGGGCACAGTAGGAACTGTGGGCCCATTTGACAGCCAGTCCCAAACTTGGGAGGAGTACTGTGAGGTTTTGGATTTTTTTTTCGTGGCTAATGATATCACTGATGCTGGTAAGACAAAGGCTATTTTGCTCAGTTGTTGTGGCCCAGCTACATACAGTTTGTTGAGGAGTTTGGTGAGCCCTGCTACACCTGGGGAAAAGACCTACCCTCAATTAGTCGAGACATTGCGGGCCCATTTCAACCCCAAACCTAGTGAGATCGTGCAAAGGTTCAAGTTCAATACAAGAACTCGACGTCCGGAGGAATCGATTGCTGGATATGTGGCTGAACTTAGGAAGCTTGCTCGTGACTGTAATTATGGAGAGTCTCTGTTACAGATGTTGAGGGACCGTTTGGTGTGTGGGGTGAATGATGACAGTATTCAGAGGAGGCTTCTGTCACATGGGGATCTAACCTTTGAGAAGGCCTGGGAAATTTCACAGTCTATGGAAACGGCTAATAATGATGTTAAGGATATACAGGCCCTGTGGAGAGATGAGGCTGGAGCGGCGGGGCGGAGCAAACCTGGGGAGGCGGTTTACCAGGTGTCTGAGCGGAGATCCACAGTCTCGCCATCTCCGGACCAGCTGTGCTTCAGGTGCAGGGGGCACCACAACCCGGCTGACTGCAGGTTCGCTACAGAGACATGTCATGGTTGTGGTAAGAGAGGCCATATCATGCGGGCGTGTCGGTCCAAGGGAAAACCCGCCCAGAGTCAGTCAGGTCCACGGGGGTCCCACGTGCCGAAGACAGCTAGGGGGAAGTCCCGCAGGGCTCATTTGTTACAGGAGGGGGAGAGTAGTGACTCTGAGTCAGAGCAGGATATGTATGCAATGCACACTCTATGCCTGGTAGGACAGCGTAATCACAAAGTGCCCCCTATTCAACAATCTGTGATGATCAACAGCACCAAGGTCCATTTTGAAGTTGACACAGGCTGTAGTGTTACGGTTCTTAGTCAAAAGCAGTATGTTACGCTGAGGGACCTAGCCGTTATGCCCAATTTGGAGAGATGCCCGATTAAGCTGAAGACATACACCGGGGAGAAGCTTAGGGTTAAAGGCATGGCCCGAGTCACTGTGACCCACAAGACTGTCTCTAAAGTGTTGCCTGTGATCGTAGTGGCTGGCTCAGGCCCAAATCTACTAGGACGGAGTTGGCTCCAGGAATTGGCCATGGAGGTGCACACCGTCCACCGGGTGGAGACTATGAACTACGGCAGGCTGGAGCAGGTCCTTATGAAGCATGAAGCGGTGTTCAAAGATGAGCTGGGGACTCTGAAGGGCGTCAAAGCAGCTATACATGTGGATCCTGAAGCCAAACCGAAGTTCTTCAAACCCAGGTCGGTCCCATATGCGGTTAAACCTTTAGTGGAGGCTGAGCTGGATAGGCTCCTGGAAGCTAAGATCATTGAGCCAGTGACTCATTCAGAATGGGCTGCCCCCATAGTACCCATACTCAAGCCCTGTGGGGGGGTCCGCATCTGTGGGGACTACAAGGTAACTGTCAATCAGGCTTCCAGTGTAGAGCAATATCCCATTCCAAGAGTAGAGGATCTGTTTGCTAAGCTATCTGGAGGAGACAAGTTCTCTAAGCTTGACATGAGCCATGCTTATTTACAAGTGGTTTTGGATGAGGTCTCAAAGCCATATGTTACTATAAACACACAACGAGGGTTGTATACCTATAACCGACTGCCTTTCGGTGTTTCATCCAGTCCTGCTATTTTCCAGAGGATTATGGAGGGGATCCTCCGAGGGATCCCTCACTGTTGTGTGTTTTTGGATGATATTCTTTTGAGTGGTCCAACAGAGGCGGAGCATCTGAAAACCCTGGAGGAGGTCCTGCAGCGTCTGGAGGACCATGGCCTACGCCTTAAGCGGCAGAAGTGCACCTTCCTGAAGGATGAAGTGATGTATCTGGGGCCCATGATTGACAGGAATGGGCTCCGTCCAGTTTCTGAGAAGGTGGCTGCTGTTAAGGATGCACCCACACCTAAGACTGTGTCAGAGCTAAAAGGCTATCTAGGACTGCTGAATTATTATCATCGGTTCCTACCTAACCTATCTTCCCTTCTGGATCCTCTCCATTCACTACTCAGGAAAGATGTTCGCTGGGATTGGGGGGCCGCACAGCAAGGGGCTTTTGATCACTCTAAATCTCTTCTACAGTCATCACAGGTCCTGGTGCACTATGACACGAAGAAGGAGGCGATACTGGCTTGTGATGCCTCTCCCTATGGAGTGGGGGCAGTGTTGTCCCATCGGATGCCTGATGGGTCGGAGAGACCTGTTGGGTTTGTATCCCGCACATTAACTGCTGCAGAGAGGAACTATTCACAGCTGGATAAGGAGGGTCTGGCAGTGATGTTTGGAGTGAAGAAGTTTCACAACTATGTGTATGGCTGTAGATTTACCATAGTTACAGACCATAAGCCTCTCCTCAGCCTGTTTAGTGAAGCTAAAATGGTCCCTCAGATGGTTTCACCCCGAGTTCAGAGGTGGGCTGTGACCTTGGGGGCCTATGACTATGTGATGGTTTACAAAACAGGAAAGGATCATGGAAATGCTGACGCTTTGAGCCGCCTGCCGCTGCCAAGAAAGGAGGATGATGGAGTGATGGACCCGGAAGATGAGGGCAGAGTGATGATGCTCGATCACCTGGAGGCACCTCTAGTTACGGACAGACAAGTGGAGAGGTGGACCAGCCGAGACCCTGTTTTGGCCCGGGTGCGTGAGTATGTTGAGAGGGGCTGGCCTAAAGGGGTTATTAATCCCTGTTTTGCTCCCTATTACCAGAGACAGAACGAGCTCAGCATCCAAGGGGGGTGTGTCCTCTGGGGGGCCCGGGTGGTCATCCCTCTGAAGGGACGTCCAGCGGTGTTGCAACAACTGCACCAGTCTCACCCAGGAATCACCCGGATGAAGGGCCTGGCGCGAAGCTACGTCTGGTGGCCACAGCTGGATGCTGAGGTTGAGGGGGTGGTGAACGGCTGTGACACCTGTCAAGTGAACCGGAAGATGCCGATGCAGGCCCCCTTGCACCCCTGGGAGTGGCCAGACAAGCCATGGAGGAGGCTACATGTGGACTATGCAGGTCCATTCATGGGACGCATGTTTCTGGTCATTATGGATGCTCACTCCAAGTGGATGGAGGCCTACCCTCTCCACTCATCAACTACAGCGGCCACCATTGAATGCCTGAGGAACAGCTTCGGCCGGTTTGGATTACCAGAGATGCTGGTCTCTGACAACGGGACTTGCTTTACTAGTAGAGACTTTCAGGAATTCATGGTGCGGAATGGTATCCAGCATGTCACCACCGCCCCCTGGCATCCAGCTTCCAACGGCCTGGCTGAGAGGGGGGTGCAGACACTGAAGGCCCTCTTGAAGAAGAGTGCAGGGGGGTCGGTTGAGACAAAGCTGTCACGTGCCTTGTTCAGTTACAGGATTACGCCTCAGTCCACCACCGGCAAATCTCCTGCAGAGCTGCTGCTTGGCAGGAAACTGCGGTCAACTCTGGATCTTCTGCACCCAGATCTTCAGTCGCGGGTGCAACACAAACAGCTGAAGCAGAAGGAACAGCACGATCAGCACGCCAGAGCAAGGAGTCTCCAGGAGGGGGCTCCAGTCTACACCAAGAACTTCAGTTCTGGGCCCACCTGGATACCCGGCACTGTAGAGTGCGTGACTGGTCCGGTGTCATGCACAGTGCTGCTGGGTAGTGGTCAGCGGGTCAGACGACATGTGGACCACGTACGGCATCGTCCAGTTTCCCCATCACCTACCAACGGGGAAGGGGGCTCATGCCTAGACACTCCCAGGGAACTTCCCCGGGCTCGGTGTCTGTCTGCCGTCCCTGAAATGGACATAACAGAGCCCCTCCCAGTTCCCTCTGTAGTGGGGTACGGCCTACCTGAGCTGGGGGTCAACAGAGATGTGTCCCAGCCTTCCCTGCCGACCTCCCCTGTGACTTTGTCCACTCCACCAGCACTGAGGAGGTCTACCAGGGAGACCCGACCGCCAGATTACTTTAGACCGTAGGATATGTTGGACTTTGTTCTCAGGGTTCTGTTCAATGCTGTTTTCAGACTGTCTTTATCAGGGGGGGAAGGGTGTAATATCCTGGCTGGTTTGACTTGTAATGTATTTACCTGTCCACTAGATGGAGACACTAGGGTTCATCTGTACACTATATATAGGTGCTTCCTGTTTCATAGGGGGCTCTCTGAGCAGCCATGTTGGTGGTGCCACAGTCAATTGTTTGGTGTGCTCTACTCCTGTGGAAGTAAACAGTCAACTCGCCTTATTGGTCTCTGCGTGTTCCTTGGATAACTCGGCTATTACACGGTGGAACAGGAAATAGAGGTTTGGTGGTGGTGGGGCAATGGTTCTGATTGGTTGAAAGAATTACAGGGTAGAATTGAATGAAAGCGGAATCCCAGGGTGCATCACAGCGGCCATCTTATCTGCACCTCTTCCTGCATCCTGTTTTTTTGGTCTCCACCCGGCTCCTGCGTCCTACATCCTCACTGTGACAGATATCCACTTCCTGTCAACTCAAGAGGGCCAGAACAATACAGCCACAGCTCACACACATGTGCGTAACCTACATACACATATAGTACACTAAAACACACTCAAAATATATAGACAACACATATATACCCATTTTAATAGCTTCTGTTTGTTCTTAATATACATACACACACTCACACACGCTACAACCAAACACCCGCAACATGCTAATTATTATGCAACACTCCTCTACTGTAACCCATGCTCCCAATAATAAGTCAAACACCCGGCGTCTCAACTGACTACTCAGCCCTTTTCTCTGGGAGGTTGTGTGTGTTTGATGAATGGCTGGAGTGATGATGCTGTCACAGAGAGAACGGCTCATTCCTGACCACCGAGAATGAAAATCCCCAGAAGGCTGCGAGCAAAGTCCTTAGCTGGCCTGGCTGGACCTGCTGGCACTCCGCCCTCCCCCCTCCCCACCCCTCCCCTCCCCTCCCCCACCCCTCCCCTCCCCCCCTCCCCACCCCTCCCCTCCCCTCCCCACCCCTCCCCTCCCCCCCTCCCCACCCCTCCCCTCCCCCACCCCATCATCTGCTGCCACTAAGCTCACAACAAATGTCTTAAAGACACAGCTTGTTTTCATATCGCTATATCATCATCAAATAACTTCTTTTTATTTTATTTTTTTTAAAGGTACTGACTGGCTCACGGTGCATCAAACTAGGATGTTACACAGAGACAGAAGTTTGCTTTGTTTTAGGCTTTTGTCTGGGATAACAAATAACAATAACATCAATGAGGCGAACTAATTGAGGGTTGGGGGCAGATAAAGTGGGTGGGCAGCATGGGGGGGGGGGCAGGAGGGGGTGAGAGCTACTGGGTAAAGAAAAAAGAGAGTGCAAAGGGGGTGTGTGAGCCGAGAGAGAGAAAGAGAGGGGGGGGGTATGGTGTGTGTGTGTGAGAGAGAGAGAGAGAGAGAGAGAGCGAGGGAGAGAGAGAGAGAGAGGGGGGGGATATGGTGTGTGTGTGTGAGAGAGAGAGAGAGAGAGAGAGAGAGAGGGGGGGATATGGTGTGTGTGTGTGTGTGAGAGAGAGAGAGAGAGAGAGAGACAGAGTGAGCAAGCAGAGAGAAACAGCTTGGGGAACAGTGTGTATGCAAGGAGGAATTGTTTGTGCATCTGTGAGAAAGATGTGTGTTGTTTGTG
>NC_140242.1:601743-611743 GCF_949987555.1 Borostomias antarcticus | reverse complement strand
ATCCCATCTCACACAAGAGCAACACAGCACAACCTCAGTCCCATCTCACACAAGAGCAACACAGCACAACCTCAGTCCATCTCACACAAGAGCCACACAGCACAACCTCAATCCCATCTCACACAAGAGTAACACAGCACAACCTCAGTCCCATCTCACACAAGAGAAACACAGCACAACCTCAATCTCATCTCACAGGGACCAAACTTCCACCTCACATCTCATGTGTGATTGATCAGCCTATTGATCCATACAGATCACTGAAGGATCTGATTTCTTATGGGCTGGCTGTCTAGCCATGATCAGAAGTCATACTGGATGATTTCCTTGCTGGTCTTGATAACAAAACCAGATTGTGAGTGTCTTTAGGCCCATGATGGGCGTCCCTCCCTGGCAGGTCTGACCCCCCCCCCCACCCCACCCCCCAGGGTGGCTCTTCTGAAACGAAAGACTTGAATGCATTGACTGAACTGCCTTCAGGAAGACGGTTCTTGTAGCTATACTTGGACTGCTGAAATCGATGATTGGTGTAGGATGTTATGGGTTGATAAGATAGAGTATAGTGTCACGCACGCACACGCACACACACACAAACACACACACACACACGCACGCGCTGATGGCAGGCACAATCAATCAAAGTTCCGCACCGTTGCTTCCCGTTATTGACGGTGTTGGTGACCCACATCTGTTTACCGATCCCACTCACAGCTCTTGCTTAGTTTATTTCTGAAAACAGTAGCCTGTATATGAGTTACCCCACGGCTCGCCCCAGCGGGACCGGGGTATATGAGTTACCCCCACGGCTCGCCCCAGCGGGACCGGGGTATATGAGTTACCCCCACGGCCAGCCCCAGCGGGACCGGGGTATATGAGTTACCCCCACGGCTCGCCCCAGCGGGACCGGGGTATATGAGTTACCCCCACGGCTAGCCCCAGCGGGACCGGGGTATATGAGTTACCCCCACGGCCAGCCCCAGCGGGACCGGGGTATATGAGTTACCCCCACGGCCAGCCCCAGCGGGACCGGGGTATATGAGTTACCCCCACGGCTCGCCCCAGCGGGACCGGGGTATATGAGTTACCCCCACGGCCCCAGCGGGACCGGGGTATATGAGTTACCCCCACGGCCCCAGCGGGACCGGGGTATATGAGTTACCCCCACGGCCCCAGCGGGCTCCCGTATATTAACACAATGAGCGCTTTTAAACCCCCTTCATCCACTGGGGTCCGCTGTGCTGTGCCTTATGTCAAGTGACGCTGTAGCTTGGCCATTTACATTCAAACAAGGTTATATATTGTTAAATTTCCGACAAAATAAAAAGCATGTTGTTAGTGATATACAAAGTCTTATTTACAGTCATAATAGAATGATAAAACTCACCGGCAATCAGATTTAGTAGTAGATTTCAGTCCGTCCGCATGTCCCGTTAGATCGTCCTGTCTGCGCTGCCATCCTGTGTCCGTCCACTCAGAACACTTCACCAGGAGGCGGGTCATAGCGGCTCCGCAGCCAATCAGCACTCAGCCACGGGGATTTAATGAGCAGAGGGCTCCCACGCCGTCCAATCAGAACGTTTAAAGCACGTGAGTGACGGCGAGCTTTCCCATCTTGTGTCGGGGTGGATGAGGGCGGGGCTTCTCAGGGTGTGTTGGTCCCGCCGGGTCAACATTTAAGGCTTTATAGGTTATAGGACACTTTATAGGACACTTTTTGTGGATGAATTATTTAACAGCTTGAAATCATTTGACCAGCGAGAGATGTAATTTGAGAGTTGTGCGCGTGGCTGTTGAGGGGGACTGAGCTGCTGCATGTGAACAGAAGAACAACTCAGGGGCCAGAGGTGTGTGTGTGTGTGTGTGTGTGTGTGTGTGTGTGTGTCTGTGTGTGTGTGTGTGTGTGTGTGTGTGTGTGTGTGTGCGTGTGTGTGTGTGTGTGTGTGTGGCAGAGAGAGAGAGAGAGAGAGAGCGAGAGAAAGTGGTAGTGAGGGATGTTGAGATGCTGATTGGCTCAAGACGTTCTATTCCTGGAGAGCATGCAGCCTAGAACACGAACCAGACCAGGTCAGAACCGGCTGAACCAGACCGGGTCAGAACCTGCTGAACCAGACCAGGTCAGAACCTGCTGAACCAGACCGGGTCAGAACCTGCTGAACCAGACCAGGTCAGAACCTGCTGAACCCGACTGGGTCAGAACCTGCTGAACCAGACCAGGTCAGAACCTGCTGAACCAGACCGGGTCAGAACCTGCTGAACCAGACCGGGTCAGAACCTGCTGAACCAGACCGGGTCAGAACCCGGTGTGTGAGACCAGCTTGTTACAGGGTGGTCAGCGGGAGTGTCTTCCTGGATATTAAATGTTCATCAGCAGTTTTCTGTTCTCTCTCTGAACCCATCATGACTACTGTTCTCTCTCTCTAAACCCATCATGACTACTGGTCTCTCTCTAAACCCATCATGACTACTGGTCTCTCTCTCAACCCATCATGACTACTGTTCTCTCTCTGAACCCATCATGACTACTGTTCTCTCTCTGAACCCATCATGACTACTGTTCTCTCTCTAAACCCATCATGACTACTGTTCTCTCTCTAAACCCATCATGACTACTGGTCTCTCTCTAAACCCATCATGACTACTGTTCTCTCTCTAAACCCATCATGACTACTGTTCTCTCTCTGAACCCATCATGACTACTGGTCTCTCTCTAAACCCATCATGACTACTGGTCTCTCTCTAAACCCATCATGACTACTGTTCTCTCTCTAAACCCATCATGACTACTGGTCTCTCTCTCAACCCATCATGACTACTGTTCTCTCTCTGAACCCATCATGACTACTGTTCTCTCTCTGAACCCATCATGACTACTGTTCTCTCTCTTAACCCATCATGACTACTGTTCTCTCTCTAAACCCATGACTACTGTTCTCTCTCTAAACCCATGACTACTGTTCTCTCTCTAAACCCATCATGACTACTGTTCTCTCTCTGAACCCATCATGACTACTGTTCTCTCTCTAAACCCATCATGACTACTGTTCTCTCTCTAAACCCATCATGACTACTGGTCTCTCTCTAAACCCATCATGACTACTGTTCTCTCTCTTAACCCATCATGACTACTGTTCTCTCTCTAAACCCATCATGACTACTGTTCTCTCTCTAAACCCATCATGACTACTGGTCTCTCTCTAAACCCATCATGACTACTGTTCTCTCTCTCTAAACCCATCATGACTACTGGTCTCTCTCTAAACCCATGACTACTGTTCTCTCTCTAAACCCATGACTACTGTTCTCTCTCTAAACCCATCATGACTACTGTTCTCTCTCTAAACCCATCATGTCTACTGTTCTCTCTCTAAACCCATCATGACTACTGGTCTCTCTCAAAACCCATCATGAAAACTGTTCTCTCTAAACCCATCATGACTACTGGTCTCTCTCTAAACCCATCATGACTACTGTTCTCTCTCTAAACCCATCATGACTACTGGTCTCTCTCTTAACCCATCATGACTACTGTTCTCTCTCTTAACCCATCATGACTACTGTTCTCTCTAAACCCATCATGACTACTGGTCTCTCTCTAAACCCATCATGACTACTGGTCTCTCTCTAAACCCATCATGACTACTGTTCTCTCTCTAAACCCATCATGACTACTGGTCTCTCTCTTACACACATCAGTTACACTCACAACACACTGAGACTTATAGATGCACACGGTCACACATGGTCAAAAACACACACTTAAAGATTCACAACACTTGGTCAAAAACACACTTATAAATGCACACACACACACACACGCACGCACACACACACACACACACACACACACACACACACACGGTCAAAAACAGACTTATAGATGCACACACACACGCACACACACACACACGGTAAAAAACAGACTTATAAATGCACACACACACGCACACACACACACACACGGTCAAAAACAGACTTATAGATGCACACACACACGCACACACAGTCAAAAACACACTTCAAATCAGACCTTTTCCACTTTTATTGTCAGGATAATTGCTTCATGTAAAATATTTCAATACAATACAGTACAATGCATTTTCCATCTGCTGTCCTCAAAAACGACTGGTTGGTTTTGTCATGAAGTTCTACGGCTCTCCCACAGAGAACAACGTCTGACCTGGTCAGCCAACGGAAGCTGCTCGGCCGCTCGCGCCGCCAAAACAAAACCAAGAAAAACGATTAAATTATTAACTACTTTAAACTCATTTTTTTCTTCTTTTCTTCTTGTCTTTCTCCAGAGAGCCCTCACACACAGGGCCGAGGCCCCCTCATCCTCCCAGCATGCTTCAGTCAGCAGCTCAGTTGGGTCCCCAGCGAAGGCCCTGGTCGGGGCAGGTGGACGGACGTACAGACAGACAGGAGGACAGACAGGAGGACAGACAGACAGACAGACAGACAGACAGGAGGACAGACAGACAGACAGACAGACAGACAGGAGGACAGACAGACAGACAGACAGACAGGAGGGACAGGTACTCTGTCAATGCTGGCAGTCACATAGCAGCTTTAGTCTCATCCAAGCTTTAACGGGGCGAGGGGGACTGGCTGGGGAGAGCTTTGGTGGAGGAGGGAGGGAGGGAGGGGAGGAGGGAGGGAGGGAGGGAGGGAGGGAGGGAGGGAGGAGGGAGGGAGGGAGGGAGGGAGGGAGGGAGGGAGGGAGGGAGGGAGGGGAGGGGAGGAGGGAGGGAGGGAGGGAGGGAGGAGGGAGGGAGGGAGGGAGGGAGGGAGGGAGGGAGGGAGGGAGGGAGGGAGGGGATGAGGGGAGGGTGTAGAGACAGGCCTCCCCTAACAAGCCCCTCTTCCACGGGTTTGTTCTGTTGCATTTGAGTACCAGTTATGGAGATTTTCTTCTTCTAATAGTCACAAACGTGTGGCGATGACTTGAACGACGAACGAGTGGAGGGGGAGAAGGAGAGGACCGACATCATCCGACCTTCCTCGTCCGCCCCTCCTCATCCTCACCCTGGCAGGGTTCTGTTCCACAGCAGCAGCGTTGCCCTCACGGTCCAGATGGAGGTTCCTCCGTCTCAGCTAACAAATAACAGCTCCTCTGTTGGTTCTGTGTGTGGGTGTGATGGACTGCTGGGGGGGGGGGAGGGTTCGCCCTCGTCAGGGGCAAGAGAGGGGGAAAGGGGGGGGGGGGCTGTTGCCATGGACACGCCCACATCCTCAGTACATTCTCCCGAGCGGGCGTGGTGAGGGGTGGCGAGGGCGGGGTATTTGTGGGGTCGGGGTGAGGTTGAGGGGTGGTCAGTAGCGGTGGGTCTGGTGGGAGTACTGTGGAGGCTGCTGGGAGGTAGAGGAGTATCCCATGCTGCTCTGGGGCAGGGATGTGCTTGGTCCCGGGTTCTGGTAGGCAGCATGTGGGTTGGAGCGCTGTAGGGGAGAGAGAGAGAGAGGGAGAGAGAGAGGGAGAGAGAGAGAGAGAGAGAGAGAGAGAGAGAGAGGGAGAGAGGGAGAGGGAGAGGGAGAGAGAGAGAGAGAGAGAGAGAGAGAGAGAGAGGGGGGGAGGGAGAGGGAGAGAGAGAGAGAGAGAGAGAGAGAGAGAGGGAGAGGGAGAGAGAGAGAGAGAGAGAGAGAGAGGGAGAGAGAGAGAGAGAGAGAGAGAGAGGGAGAGAGAGAGAGAGAGAGAGAGAGAGAGAGGGGGGGAGGGAGAGAGAGAGAGAGAGAGAGAGAGAGAGTGAGAGAGAGGGAGAGGGAGGGAGGGAGAGAGAGAGAGAGGGAGGAAGGAGAGAATGTTCTTATGAAAACAAACGGAAAATAGCACAAAGGACTTTCCTGCCTGTCCTTGACTATGTTGCTTCTTCCAGCAGACATGACACATGTGACCTCTAACCCTAACCATGTCCCAGACACGTCTACGGGTGTGAACCCTAACCCTAACCCTAACCATGTCACAGACACGTCTACCAGTGTGACCTCTAACCCTAACCATGTCACAGACACGTCTACCGGTGTGACCTCTAACCCTAACCCTAACCATGTCACAGACATGTCTACCGGTGTGACCTCTAACCCTAACCCTAACCCTAACCATGTCCCAGACACGTCTACCGGTGTGACCTCTAACCCTAACCCTAACCCTAACCATGTCCCAGACACGTCTACCGGTGTGACCTCTAACCCTAACCCTAACCCTAACCCTAACCATGTCCCAGACACGTCTACCGGTGTGACCTCTAACCTCTAACCCTAACCCTAACCATGTCCCAGACACGTCTACCGGTGTGACCTCTGAATCATAACTAATGCCTCATGTAGAACTAATGGAGTCTGTAGTCACTCACAGGTCCAACATGGCCTCTATTTACATGTAGGACAATCCACCTTAACCCTAAACCTAACCTTAACCCTCACCCTAACCCTAAACCTAACCTTAACCCTCACCTTAACCCTCACCCTAACCCTAAACCTAACCTTAACCCTCACCTTAACCCTCACCTTAACCCTAAACCTAACCTTGACCCTCACCTTAACCCTAAACCTAACCTTAACCCTCACCTTAACCCTAAACCTAACCTTAACCCTCACCTTAACCCTAAACCTAACCTTAACCCTCACCTTAACCCTAAACCTAACCTTGACCCTCACCTTAACCCTAAACCTAACCTTGACCTTCACCTTAACCCTAAACCTAACCTTGACCCTCACCTTAACCCTAAACCTAACCTTGACCCTCACCTTAACCCTAAACCTAACCTTGACCCTCACCTTAACCCTAAACCTAACCTTAACCCTCACCTTAACCCTAAACCTAACCTTAACCCTCACCTTAACCCTAAACCTAACCTTGACCCTCACCTTAACCCTAAACCTAACCTTGACCTTCACCTTAACCCTAAACCTAACCTTGACCCTCACCTTAACCCTAAACCTAACCTTGACCCTCACCTTAACCCTAAACCTAACCTTGACCCTCACCTTAACCCTAAACCTAACCTTAACCCTCACCTTAACCCTAAACCTAACCTTAACCCTCACTTTAACCCTAAACCTAACCTTGACCCTCACCTTAACCCTCACCTTAACCCTCACCTTAACCCTATACCTAACCTTAACCCTCACCTTAACCCTAAACCTAACCTTAACCCTCACCTTAACCCTAAACCTAACCTTAACCCTCACCTTAACCCTAAACCTAACCTTAACCCTCACCTTAACCCTAAACCTAACCTTAACCCTCACCTTAACCCTAAACCTAACCTTAACCCTCACTTTAACCCTAAACCTAACCTTGACCCTCACCTTAACCCTAAACCTAACCTTGACCCTCACCTTAACCCTAAACCTAACCTTGACCCTCACCTTAACCCTAAACCTAACCTTAACCCTCACCTTAACCCTAAACCTAACCTTGACCTTCACCTTAACCCTAAACCTAACCTTAACCCTCACCTTAACCCTAAACCTAACCTTGACCTTCACCTTAACCCTAAACCTAACCTTAACCCTCACCTTAACCCTAAACCTAACCTTGACCTTCACCTTAACCCTAAACCTAACCTTAACCCTCACCTTAACCCTAAACCTAACCTTGACCTTCACCTTAACCCTAAACCTAACCTTAACCCTCACCTTAACCCTAAACCTAACCTTGACCTTCACCTTAACCCTAAACCTAACCTTAACCCTCACCTTAACCCTAAACCTAACCTTGACCTTCACCTTAACCCTAAACCTAACCTTGACCTTCACCTTAACCCTAAACCTAACCTTGACCTTCACCTTAACCCTAAACCTAACCTTGACCTTCACCTTAACCCTAAACCTAACCTTGACCCTTCACCTTAACCCTAAACCTAACCTTAACCCTCACCTTAACCCTAAACCTAACCTTAACCCTCACCTTAACCCTAAACCTAACCTTAACCCTCACCTTAACCCTAAACCTAACCTTAACCCTCACCTTAACCCTAAACCTAACCTTAACCCTCACTTTAACCCTAAACCTAACCTTGACCCTCACCTTAACCCTAAACCTAACCTTGACCCTCACCTTAACCCTAAACCTAACCTTGACCCTCACCTTAACCCTAAACCTAACCTTAACCCTCACCTTAACCCTAAACCTAACCTTGACCTTCACCTTAACCCTAAACCTAACCTTAACCCTCACCTTAACCCTAAACCTAACCTTGACCTTCACCTTAACCCTAAACCTAACCTTAACCCTCACCTTAACCCTAAACCTAACCTTGACCTTCACCTTAACCCTAAACCTAACCTTAACCCTCACCTTAACCCTAAACCTAACCTTGACCTTCACCTTAACCCTAAACCTAACCTTAACCCTCACCTTAACCCTAAACCTAACCTTGACCTTCACCTTAACCCTAAACCTAACCTTAACCCTCACCTTAACCCTAAACCTAACCTTGACCTTCACCTTAACCCTAAACCTAACCTTGACCTTCACCTTAACCCTAAACCTAACCTTGACCTTCACCTTAACCCTAAACCTAACCTTGACCTTCACCTTAACCCTAAACCTAACCTTGACCCTTCACCTTAACCAGGCACTTTCTGTTGCCTAATCTTAATCCTCACTACAACAGTGACCACCAACCCTCACCTACCCCTGGACAGGCCCTGTTACCCCTGGACAGGCCCTGTTACCCCTGGACAGGCCCTGTTACCCCTGGACAGGCCCTGTTACCCCTGGACAGGCCCTGTTACCCCTGGACAGGCCCCGTTACCCCTGGACAGGCCCTGTTACCCCTGGACAAGCCCTGTTACCCCTGGACAGGCCCTGTTACCCCTGGACAGGCCCTGTTACCCCTGGACAGGCCCTGTTACCCCTGGACAGGCCTCTCTACCCCTGGACAGGCCCTGTTACCCCTGGACAGGCCCTGTTACCCCTGGACAGGCCCCGTTACCCCTGGACAGGCCCTGTTACCCCTGGACAGGCCCAGTTACCCCTGGACAGGCCCCGTTACCCCTGGACAGGCCCCGTTACCCCTGGACAGGCCCCGTTACCCCTGGACAGGCCCTGTTACCCCTGGACAGGCCTCTCTACCCCTGGACAGGCCCTGTTACCCCTGGACAGGCCCTGTTACCCCTGGACAGGCCCTGTTACCCCTGGACAGGCCCCGTTACCCCTGGACAGGCCCCGTTACCCCTGGACAGGCCCCGTTACCCCTGGACAGGCCCAGTTACCCCTGGACAGGCCCTGTTACCCCTGGACAGGCCTCTCTACCCCTGGACAGGCCCTGTTACCCCTGGACAGGCCCAGTTACCCCTGGACAGGCCCTGTTACCCCTGGACAGGCCCTGTTACCCCTGGACAGGCCCCGTTACCCCTGGACAGGCCTCTCTTGAAAAAGACAACAGTTAAAGCTGCAAGAAATAACTTTTTATAGTTCAATATTCAGGGTGTTGTGTTTTTTTTCTAGTTTATGAATTGGTCTCAGCAAGTGACACGAGACCGCATGAGACCCTGTTAATTTATCATTTATTTTAGAATTGTAGTGTACTGGCTAGTACATTGTACTGCTAGTGTACTGCCAGTATACTGCAGTTCTAATCATGTCCAGAGGGGGCGCCAAAGCTCTCTCAGTGAGTTATGCAGCTTTAAGCCTGAACAATTAAGAGTGTTGCGTGTTCTATGCGTGTCGGTCTGTATGTGTGTGTGTGTGTACCTGGTAGTCTGAGGTCATGATGAGGCCACTTGAGGTAGTGGTGGGCGGGACCACTCGCACTTTCTTCAGAGGCGGGCCCTGGGCGTGGCTGTTGTCAGGGTTACCGGTATGCCCCGCCCCGTTGGTGTGGTTGTTCCCCTGTTGCTGCTGCTGGTTCTTCTGTGGAAGCAGAAACACACACACCGACACGAGCCTTCATCAACCGTACATCACACAGCACAGAGGAACCAGACCTCAGAACACCTCTCACTAACGTTCACCTAACGTTCACCTAACGCTCACCTAACGTTCACCTAACGTTCA